>NW_005357764.1:5169984-5177942 GCF_000412655.1 Myotis brandtii | reverse complement strand
ACGCGGCCCCACACCGCCTGGGGCCGCAGCTGACACCGGCTCGGCCCCAGCACCAAACCCGGGACTCAGATCCCGGCTCCTCTCGGCCACCGCCGCCTGAGAATCTGCTGGCAGGATGTAGACTTTCCTGGGTTAGAATAAAAACATTTCGGAGAGATGCAGCCACAGAGCCCCCAATAGTTGTCAAGCAATTGATCAAGGGCTGTTAAGTGGTGGTAAGAGGGAAGGAGGGGACCACCCCTAGGGCATCCAGCACAGCCCCCCGCCGCTTCCTCCTCCCCGAGAAGGTCTGGCGGGGGTAGGGCGTGGGGGATGATCGTGATGCCCACATCCTCCCCTCCGCTTTCCTGGAGGAGAGGCGAGGGACGTTGGCTGAGAGGCGTTGCCGTGTGTTTGGAAGGTGCTTTCTACTGGCGGATGCCGCTGCCCTGTGCAGCCGCCTGGCTTCTCCTGGCTGCGGTGTCTGCAGATGTTCTGTTCATGGGATTGCTGGCCATGTGGTCAATATATAGACCAAGGCCTCGTTCAACAGTTTGGGTGCGTTTTATAACCCTGCTTCCTAGCCACACGCTAGGGAGGCTTGGCAGGCAAGGAACTTACATTTGCAAGCACACCTCCGTGTTATCATCCTGAGTACTGCACTGAATGGTTTTGTATCTTGTACCAGGAGTGTGTTTGCCTTTTTAAAAAAATATTTTATTGATTTTTTACAGAGAGGAAGGGAGAGGGTAGAGAGTTAGAAACATAGATCAGCTGCCTCCTGCACACCCCCTTCTGGGGATGGCAACCAAGGTACATGCCCTTGACCGGAATCGAACCTGGGACCTTTCAGTCCAAAGGCCGACGCTCTGAGCCAAACCGGTTAGGGCTGTGTTTGCCTTTTGGGCAGCACAGAGTCTCCTTAGGAGTGGCACTGGATAGCCCCTCATTTCGGCTACTCCTGGCGCACCTTTGTCTCATTTTCCCAAAACATGGCCTCTAGCCTGGTCTCAGCTCCAAGGCAAGAACATAACAGTTAAGAACCATAATACCCTAGGGCCTAGGAAATTCTACCACCATTTGAGTGATGAATGAAACAGTAAGTACATAAAACTTCCATGTATTTTCTAGCACCTGCAAACATTTCTAAACCTTTCAACCAAAATATGTACCGATGAATGTGCAGACAGAGCAAAGACATCAGGACATTATATCTAAAAATGAGTCAAGGTTAAAGGTGACCACCTCCTTTTTTAAGCATGTTGCTGTATTCCAAGTACATATTCTATGGAAGCCACCTGGAAGATGTGAGCACCTAACAGTTCTCTGCTCTCTAGAATTTCAATACCGAATGGGACTTTCTCTCACCCTCCAAATCAACATGTGATAAATAATTATCCTAAGCACCTGAAAGTGGGAGAGGCGGTGAGGATGAAGAGACTGGAAGAGTAAACTAATACCATAAATTGCATATCAACAGATCTTTGTATCATCATGAATAATTAGTTAGTTTTTTCACGTGCCTTGGAAGTTTCAGCAAGCACCTAAGGAACATTTTAAGAACCCGAATTGCTCTAAAAAAAAAAAAGGGTTCTTTTAAGATCATTTCTCAATTTCTCTTAGCCTTTCAGCTACATAGCTGGTGCGTTCGTATAACAATAACTTAAGAGATTTTAAAATAAATGCCAGAAGAAAGGAAGAGGAAAGCAAAAAAAACACAAAACAAATCCGTGTCTAATGAGGATAAAGTAGGATGTTATCAGCTGTTTGACATACAGCTGATAAAAATTATCTTCAGCTAGGCATCCTTGAGGTCTGATTACAGAAGTGACCCTACCTGCCCACACACCTAAAATTTATTTAAGAGATCAACCTAGGTTCTTCCTGGCTTTTAGGAAGAAGACTGGTATGGCTGGGTTCCTTGCTAGTTCTTCCAAGCCATGGCGCTTCCCAGCACGTTCTTTTTGTGGTTTGGCTGCCTTTCCTGGCTGTGTTATCCTAGTAGCCTTGGTTCTCTGGCTTCTCGGGGAGAGGCTCAGATTGCAGCCAGTGCTGAACTGGAACCTGAGGCCGAGCCTTGGGCCTTGCTGCAGCCTCTAGATGGGAGGGACAGATCTGGCCTCCTTTCCCCTCTCTTCAAGGTTCTGTGTGATGGGCAAGGTGGGGTCCCTAGGCTGCAGCCAGACTCCAGAGCTTTGCGCTACATGAAGAGGCTCTATAAGGCCTATGCTACCAAGGAGGGGATCCCTAAATCCAACAGAAGTCACCTCTACAACACTGTTCGGCTCTTCACCCCTCATGTCCAGCCCGACAAGCAGGCTTCTGTGGACCAGGTGACAGGTGTGTGGGAGCAGATTGGTCAATGGGGGGAGGGAAGATGATAGACTGGGCTGCACTTCAGTTACAGAAAGAGCTGGGCCTTGCTTCTTGAATTGCATTTTACTTCTCATGATACTCAGTTTCCAAATTCAAACAAATCTGGTACTTGATCTTACTGTTTCTTCCAGCGCCCTCGTGGGTTAAGGGGGGCTGATATGTTAGAATGTTAGAGCTAGAAGAGACGTAATGGCTCTGAAGGCCGAGGAAAGTGCTGCTGGAGAAGGTTAGCATCTTGTCCAAGGTCACAAAATCAAGACTGGAAACCCGGTATTTTGACTTCCAGTTGCTTATTCTTTCTATTCTCCAATACTGGCCTGAAAATGTGCCTAAGATACCTCATAGCTATTGGTATGCTTTGTCACACATGCTGTTTTCCCCTTGTTTGTTGCTTTCTGTGAGAGGAAAGCTTAAGTGCTGATATGGAGTAGTAGGTCCTCACAAGAACAGTCATCAGTTTGACTCAGCACCTTGGTGAGTGTGTGTGAAAGGAGCAGTGCTTTAAAAAAAATCTATATTCACTAGGTCATGGTTTTAACCCAAAAGGCCAGAGGTGGCTATTTCAAACCCTTCCTCCTTTCTTGCTGTCCTATTTTATTTTGGTGGTTTTAGATCCTCATTTGTTGTCTGTCTCAAGTGTTCCAAATTAACTTAGATAATTAAGCTTTCTTTATTGACGCCATCCATTAAGGCAGTGGTTCTCAACCTTGGCTGCACATTAGAATCACCTGGGAATCTTTTTAAAATTCTGATTTTTGGGCCTCATCCTCTGGAAATTCTGTTTCTTTGTTACTAATGTTGTGGCCCCACCCCATAACAAAGAAACAGAATTTCCGGAGGATGAGGCCAGAAATCAGGATTTTAAAAAGATTCCCAGGTGATTCTAATGTGCAGCCAAGGTTGAGAACCACTGCATTAAGGCTTAGAATGTCTGCTTAACAAACCTAGTGGGGCTTTTTGTTGTTGTTAATCCTCACCTGAGGATATTTTCCAATGATTTTTAGAGAGAGTGGAAGAGAGAGAGAGAAAAAAAATTCATTGGGCCCTGACCGGTTTGGCTCAGTGGATGGAGCGTCGGCCTACGGACTGGAGGGTCCCGGGTTCGATTCCGGTCAAGGGCATGTACCTTGGTTGTGGGCACATCCCCAGTAGGGGGTGTGCAGGAGGCAGCTGGTCGATGTTTCTCTCTCATCCATGTTTCTAACTCTCTATCCCTCTCCCTTCCTCTCTGTAAAAAATCAATAAAATATATATATTAAAAAAAAATCCATTGGTTGCCTCCTGCACGCACCTAGACCAGGGCCAGGAAAACTGCAACCAAGGTACGTGCCCTTGACTGGAATCGAAGCCAGGACCCTTCAGTCCACGGGCTGGTGCTCTATCCATTGAGCCAAACCGGCTAGGGCCAAACCTAGTGTTTTGTTTTTTATTATAATTTTCCCTCTAGAGACTCCCCAAGAGAAAAATAGTATTTTCCTTATTTATCGTCCTCTGTTTGGAACAAATTATTAAGATTCTAAAAATTAAACTGTCTTATAATTCCCTGTTATTTCAATTCACCACCAAAGCTGTTTTGACTTTCTGGTGAGAAAATATCCACTTGTAATTGCTGGGAATTTCTTATAGCCCCAATTACCTGTATTTTCTGTATACACTCCCCCCCCCCTCCATTTTTCCATTTTTTGAGGTTTGAGGAAATGGGAAAAGAGAAGGGAGAAAGCACATTCAAAAGTACTAATTCCTTGACTTGACTTCCTGTTCTGTTCGATTGTATTCAGGCACTATTGGTGACTTTTTTCTCCCCAGGAACCGTGCCATCAGTGGACCTGCTGTTTAACCTGGATCGAGTTACTGCCGTGGAACACCTACTCAAGTCAGTCTTGCTATATACTTTCAACAACAACTCAGTTTCTTTCCCCTCCGCTGCCAAATGTGTGTGCCACCTGGTGCTGAAAGAGCCAGCGTCTAGTTCCAGCAAGACACTCCCTAGAGCTCCACACTCCGTTACCTTTAAGTCACAGTTTGAATTAAAAAAGAAATACAAATGGGTTGAGGTTGATGTGACTGCCCTGCTTCAGCCTCTGGTGGCCTCCGACAAGAGAAGTGTTCACGTGTCTGTGACCTTTACATGCGTGAAAGCCCAGCTGCAGCACCCCTCAGCACAGGACGGTCCCCTCAACCTGGCGCGCCCCTCACTGCTTCTGTACCTGAACGACACAAGTGCGCAGGCTCATCACAGGCGGCATTCCCTCCACTATAAAAGGAGCCCGTCACAGGTTCCTGACCAGGGAGGTCTGCCTGCCTGTCCTATAGGAGAAGAGGCTGCTAAGGGAGTAAGATCTTCCCGTCACCGTCACCGGAGAGGACAGGAAACTGTCAGCTCAGGATTGAAGAAGCCTCTGGTTCCAGCTGCTTTCAACCTGAGTGAATACTTCAAACAGTTCCTTTTTCCCCAAAACGAGTGTGAGCTCCATGACTTTAGACTTAGCTTTAGTCAGCTGAAGTGGGACAACTGGATTGTGGCCCCGCACAGATATAACCCCCGGTACTGTAAAGGGGACTGTCCAAGGGCAGTTGGGCATCGGTATGGCTCTCCAGTTCACACCATGGTGCAGAACATCATCTATGAGAAGCAGCTTGACTCCTCGGTGCCAAGACCATCGTGTGTGCCTGCCAAGTACAGCCCTCTGAGTGTGCTGACCATTGAGCCTGATGGCTCAATAGCTTATAAAGAATATGAAGATATGATAGCCACTAAGTGCACCTGTCGTTAACAGATGGTCCTCTAAAACCTTGAGCCTCTTTGGCAAAGTAAATGCCCTGCGCCCACCTGTGCCTTCATGTGTCGAATCTCTAAATATAATGCAGTGTGTCTTGTATAAGGAGGAGTCTGTGTAGATTAGCACATTCTGTGGTATCTGTCAGTGTAAAGGGACATCTGCCTTTTTATTTACAAATGTAAATGAGTGTAATTATTTTGGTGGGCTTTCCATTTTTTTCCCCCTAAGCAGTTATTTTTTTCTTTTCATAAGTCTTTTTTTTAATGTTAAAAACTTAATGAGCATTAATTTTGAATGGAATTGCAGCTCTAAGTAGACAATTCAGAATGTTGTAGTCTTATTTAATGGAAGAATAAATTCCTGCCAGTGGCATAAATTTTCTATATGTGTGTTTATTAAATAAAGATTGCTTTTATATGGTGATTTGGGAGGCAGAGGAAGCATGTCTAAAAGCTAGTCTTGGCTCAACCTTTGATCTCTTTCAGAGTAAAAGAGAGGCTAACTTCTTTACCTACATCCTGATGAAGTGAGGTTCACTAGGTCTGGAGTGTATGCAACATTTCTATTGCATTAATGTGACTGGTACACAGTATTCTAATTCTGCTCGTTAGATGACTTGTATAAATTGATTCACATCAAACAATATAATATTTGTTCCATTTATTTAAAGGAAATTTCCTTGCAGATTTTTTCCCAAGAAATTGCAGGGTTAAAGATTTTTAAAATGCATTTTCTTCTTTATGTATTTAGATCTCTGACGCTATGGGAGGAAGCCAAGGAGCATTTTTGTTTGTTTGTTTCCAGTTTCCCTTAGCTCCCATCACTCCACCCCCACATATTTTTTTCAGGTGGACTTTGGACTGTTCCACTGATCCAAGCTGGCAGTGAGGAGGTTATATTACAGAGGGGGCCTTGTTTGAATATGAGGGCTTATATGTGGGTTTTCAGTCAATTTACCTTAAGAAAGTCCTAGAGGCATGGAGGGCTGATGCAGTTGATTTCTGTTTCAGAGTTTCTAAAACCTTCATCTACAAACCAGAAGTAATTCCTAGGTACAAGAAGTATTTAACCATTCTTGTAAATGATGTTTTCTTGGATTTTGATATAATGGTGTTGAATCTGCAGATCAGATTGGGGAGTATTGCCATCTTAATGCTATCCATGAATATGGGATGTTTTCCCCTTTATTTAGGTCTTTTTTTTCCCCCTCAAAAATGTTTTGTAGTTTTTGAGTAAGTTTTGCATCTTTTGTTAAATTTATTTCTAAGAATTTTATTCCTTTTGATGTTATGAATGGAATTGTTTATTTTATTTTGGGGTTGTTGCCTGGTGCTGTCATGCATACACATTACAAACCTGCACATACTGACATAAATGCTCTGTTTTCTGCTCATGATTTTTTCCCCTTGAAAACATTTCAGAAAAGAGGTACTGAAATGGAGGGAGAAATTTTAGGTGGCCCAGTTTCCAAATAACTTTACCATCTTGTTGTGTAACTTTGAAGGCATTATTATTCTTTGGTAAAGGAGGCTGCAAGTCTAAGAGATAAATGGTTTTTCAGGGGTTACTTCTGTCATTCTTAGGAATAAAACATTCCTAGAATGGAAAGGCCACGAGTAAGGGTGGCAAGGTACAACCGAACTTATTTGAAAGTAAGTCTCCCTTAGATATGGCTGTTTTCAAATGGACCACGTGAAATATAAACTCAAGGAATTCCTTATAGTTCCTCAGTTACCTTCAAGTAATTTAATTCTTGTTTCTCTGAAGCAGAACTTTGTTTTGTTGTTTGTTTTTTTGTTTTTTTTCATGGCTTCGCCTGTGGCTGAGTGTGGAATGTGCTCTGCAATCTAGAGGTTTGGAAAAGAAGAAAATGAAAGGGTAGTTCTGATGGACATTAAATATCACGGTCAGTGCCAGAATTAGGAACAGAAAAAATAGTTCATCCTTACAGGTAAGTTCTAAAATGGATTTACTTAAAAATTAGCTTGAATAACTTTTTTCTTTTAGGTTTTATTTGTAAATCTAGTTTCTCTCATTCATAAGACAGTGTTAATATTCAGGGCTGATGTGTCTGCTAAATTTAAACTTCAAAGATTCTCTTCTACACAATTGAGGAGCATATACCGGTCTTCCAACTGCCTCCTCCATATAAAACCTCTTTTTCTTGGGTTACTCTTACAAAAGCTGCCACTTTAGAAAATAAATGACAAAGGACAGCAGTGATTTAAATCTGGAAATTTAAGGATGAGGCCACATCTGCCTTAAATAGATGCATTCAGCTTTGGTATTTAGTCCAGATGAGATACGAGGCCACCTAATGCGATGAGTGTCTTAGTGTGCCAGGGAACAACGGGGCATGTCAGGAGCTGCTTTTACCTTCAGCTCCGAGTTTCCTGCTTTTTATCGGTTTAAATCAACTCCTGTGTTACGTTGAATACTTTGTGTTTTACTAATCGGTTTCAAGCGCAGTAGCCGCTTGGACTTTGTTTAGAGCTCAGTGTAGACAGTCTGGGGGGAAATAAAGTTGCTCTTTCATGGAGGAAGTATTCCTGGTTACATAAGTGATAAAAGAAAAGTGCTCAGATAGAAGAACTTGGTTTATGTCAAACCTTAGTCAATTATAATTTGTAACTTTGGAGTGATTGTAACTTATGATAAAGTGAAGTGAAATGTTAACATGTAAATATTCTTTTAGAGGATGTTAGTCCCAGAAACATGCCTTAAGTATAGAGATTGGCTGGATGGGTTGATACAATAGAAAAGTATGCTCTTCTGTCCATGAACTGTTGTCTAATTAGAAGGAAAAACAACCACAACCAGGAG
>NW_005357764.1:5157046-5169805 GCF_000412655.1 Myotis brandtii | reverse complement strand
AGTGGATAGAGCACCGGCCTGCAGACTGAAGGGTCCCGGGTTCTATTCCAGCCAAGAGCACATGCCGGGTTTCGGGTTTGGTCCCCAGTAGGGGGCGTGCAGGAGGCAGCTGATCAATGATTCTCTCTCATCATTTATGTTTCTTTCTCTCCCTCTTCCCTTCCTCTCTGAAATCAATAAAGAAATATATTTTCTTAAAAACAGAAAAAACGATTTTTATTAACAGTATAACAGTATTTATCTGTCCTACCTTACTATGTAATGCGGTATTCATGGGAGAATTGAGTGATTAGATATGTGATCAACTGTTCAACTGTACGTTTTGGACATCTTAAATGCTTTGTGAGTGGTTTACAGAGTTATTTATAGACCTGCCTTTGGTGCTGGTGTCTTGCCAGGTTGGAATGCTATGATGGGCAGTTCACAGGCTGTACCTGGATGCCATTTTGGCTTTCTCAGAAATAATTAGCTCACTGAATAAATATTTATTGAACACTGAATATGGGCCAGGTGCCGTGTGAGGTTAAGAACAGAGTCTAATGTTCTCGGCTCCAGGAAAGAGATAGCGCCTCCCAGAAATGGTGACTCCTTCAGTAGTAGACAGAACTAGCCTAAGTTCTGTCTGTGAGCATCTGTCATCACAGAGTATTCTGTGGAGGAATACATTTTGGGGTGAGTACTATATAAGCAGGCTGAATAAATACTAAATTATTTTACCTTTAGAATTTTTTAATTAAATGTTTTATTTTAAGATAACTGCAGATTCACATACAATTGTAAGAAATAATAGATCTCATGTAGCCTTTATCCAGTCCCCTCAATGATAACATCGTGCAAAAGCATAGCATACTCTTTACTGACATTGATACAATAGATAAGAATATTTCATATTGAAACTCAGTTGGGTCACGGGAAATGCTGATCTTAACATCCATAAAGTTTTGATATCTCCTGATGGAATTAATGGTTCAGTATTTTTCATCTTCTATCACTTCACCTCTACCCTGGAAACTTTGAGTCTTTAAAACTACAAATTTATTTATTCAATAAATGTTTATTGGGCACATACTACATGCTAGGTATGCCTCTAGAGCAGTGGCTCTCAACCTTCCTAATGCCGCTACCCTTTAATACAGTTCCTCATGTTGTGGTGACCCCCAGTTTCATTGTTACAAATTGAACATAATTAAAGCATAGTGATTAATCACAAAAACAATATGTAATTATATATGTGTTTTCCGATGGTCTTAGGCGACCCCTGTGAAAGGGTCGTTCAACCCCCAAAGGGATCGTGACCCACAGGTTGAGAACCGCTGCTCTAGAGGCTGGTGTAATAGTGATAAATAAGAGAGACAGGCAGTTGCTGTCATGGAGCTCATGTTCCAGTGCGGGCAGAGACAATGACCAGGTCAACAACATGAGCAGCCATGTACGGGGCCTCCCGGCAGAACAAACTAGTCATCTGACATCAGAAAGTCCTGGGTATGACTGGCAAGTGGGAAAGGAGAAGGAATAAGTGCAATGGCAAGTCGGGTGGGAGGAGATGAAGTTGAAGAAGCAGACAGACAAGATGATACAAGACCTTATTGGCCAGTGTGAGGGGATTGGATTTTATGCCAAGATCAATAGGAAGCCACTGAAAACGTTGAATCAGGGGCCTGAAATGATTGGATATTTTTTAAGGTCACTCTGAGTGTTCTTTGTAGAGTTGTTTGGCAGAGACTGGTCTGAAACAGGGAGACTGTTTTCGGGGGCTCTTCTCATGGTCCAGTTAAGAGATGATGCTGTCATGGACTATGACATGGAGATGGGGATGCAGAGAAGTGAACTTGGGATTTCTTTTTGTGGCTCTTCTCTGTTACTTGGCCTGTACCTCTGAGGTTGTAGAATGGCAACCTTCTACTAAGAGAAGAAACTTAGGTTCTTATGGTGAAAGGAAAGGATAAAACATCTCATTTCCCGGTTTCATATTTCCACCTACATGAGGTGCTTCTTAATCATTTTTTTTATATATTTTATTGATTTTTTACAGAGAGAAAGGGAGAGAGAGAGTTAGAAACATCGATCAGCTGCCTCCTGCACATCTCCTACTGGGGATGTGCCCGCAACTTTTTTTTTAGAGAGAGGAAGGGAGAGAGAAACATTGATGAGAGAGAAACATCCATTGGCTGCTTTCTGCACATCCCCTACTGGGGATTGAATCCACAACCAAGGCACGTGTCCTGACCGGGAATTGAACTGGTCATCTCTTGATTCATAGGTTCATGCTCAATCACTGAGCCACACAAGCTGGGCCATCACATTTCTTTGTTCTGTTTGTTCTTCTCTGTTTTGTTTCTGGTCTGCCACACAAGCTGGGCCATCACATTTCTTTGTTCTGTTCTTTTCTGTTTTGTTTCTGGTCGTTGCCTTTCATGTTGGAGGCTCTTCTCAATGATCTTTTGTTGTCCATTTAAACGTGTAAGGCCTACAAAGCTGTTGGAAGCTGTGCATGAGAGGGTGGGATGTGTTAATTAACAGGCTTTTTGGTTTGAGGTTTCTATCAGTATCTATAGGTTTCTCCACAGAACTATTATCCAATCTTCTGGTGGGAGGAGGAGGGGGCAAAGATACACACTTAGCTGCTGGTGGTCTTAGAGCTCAGCAGTACAAGGGGCTGTGCGCTTTGCCTTAATCCCTTTCAATCTCAATATTGCACCTCTTCCCCCAACCTCCACCACACCTGGAGTTCACTTGTCTGTTCAACTTCTCCACAGAAACAACCACTAGCCTCCTGCTGGGTTGGGGGAGGGGTGGTCACCCAGCGGCTTGGGATGGGGGAGTGCGCATTGGGGCACAATGGTTTCATCTACAGACTCAGCCAATACCCACTGACAGTCCTAGCTGGCACTGCTGCCTCCCAGGGTACATGGCATCTTCATTTCCTGAGCTTTCCCAGGAGTCTATGCTCTCATCTTTGCCCCTATGGGTATATTTGATATTCACTTGTTCTAATGTTAATGGGAGGAAGTAGAGATAAATTTGTGTTCAGTTCTCCGAGTCAAAAAGAGGTACTGCTATAAGCACCATGGAAAGTCCTTGTTCAAACCTCTGCTTAGAGAAAATGGGTAAGAAAAGCCTATAGCAAATTGTAACCCCTTTGTGATCTCAAAGAACTTTCCACATGCTCTCTGTTTGATAGCTTCCTTTAACTTCTCCGTGTCATCCTTGTCCAGGCAGTCTGGGGTAAGAAAGGTAGAGCTATCTAAGGCAGGAGCACATCCAGCGTTTGGATTGCATAGCATATTTAACATAAAAAAGTACCTCATTAGATGGTCTTAACTAGCAGGACCAAACTACTTGCCAATAAGTAACCTGAAGTTTTGCCTCAATGTAGGAAAACTGAGTTCAGTTGTTACCTTTAGAAAAGGGATAAACAGGCTTAACAGTTTATTAAAGTCAAAATAAAGGTTAATGTGCCCAGCTTCCATTGCATCATTTGCCAGGAAAATGTGTGCTGTGAACTTTGCAAATCATTGCATGATTCGAGAAGAAGTGACCAGGAGCACAGGTTTTCATTGTGTTCATGCCCTTGACATTACCAGTTTGTGAAATATTTGTAAAGGGCTAGAGCAGGGTCGTGGAGGTTAAGGAATCTCGGAGAGGTGCTGAGTTGATGCCACACAGTGACTGCTTCCTGGATCTAAAGGGTTCATGGCTTCAGCTCACCTAGATCCTTTTGCAACAAAACTACATGCAAATGAGGTGGGGGGAAATCCCCAATGGAGCAGCACTTGGCTTATTACCACTCATCAAGATCATACTAGAGAGAGAAACTGTAGGTACCCACTCATCAAGATCATACTAGAGAGAGAAACTGTAGGCACAACCTAAGGAATAGAGTAATTACCAGCATGAGCTCTGGAAGCACCCTGTCTGTAACTTTGGGCAAGTGAGTTTCCTCATCTGTAAAATGGGGCTAACAATAGGACCTATTTCTTAGGGTTGTTGTGAGGATTAAGTGAGTTAATACATGTAAAGAGCTTAGAACAAAGTCTAGCAAATAGATTCACTAAGTGCTGCTTTTTTAAAAAAATATATTTTATTGATTTTCTACAGAGAGGAAGGGAGAGGGACAGAGAGTTAGAAACATCGATGAGAGAGAAACATCGATCAGCTGCCTCCTGCACACCCCCCGCTGGGAATGTGCCCGCAACCACAGTACATGCCCTTGACCGGAATCGAACCCGGGACCCTCCAGTCCACAGACCGACGCTCTATCCACTGAGCCAAACCGGTCAGGGCTAAGTGCTGCTTTTATAACGATTACCTTAACTAAGATTCTCTGAGGCTGTGCTCTCCAATATAGTAGTTGCTAGTCACATGTGGCGATAGAGCATGTAAAGTGTGGCTGGTCAAAATTGGGATGAGCTGTGAATGTAAAATATAACATACACCAGATCTCAAAGACTGAGTATGAAAAAAAGAATAAAAGATCTCATTTTGTCATATTGATTACATGTTGAAGTGGTAATATTCTGGTATATTGGATCTATTTGGATATATTACATATGTAGTCTCTAATTTAAAACTTCATATGTGGCTTACATTATATTCCTGCTGGACAGCATAAATGTCTCTTCCTCATATGAGTTCACTCTAAACTTCACCCTGATATTGCCCCCCCCCCACCAAGGCAGAGCTCATGACACTTCTAAAGTACACACATTATATATTTATTACTTAATCTGATACATTTCCCTCCTCCTATGCAGTAGCTTTCTCTTTTGAATAGTGATACTCGACTGTACTTCTTTCCCACTATTGAACTGTCCAAGCACAGTGGGATCACTGATGGTAAAAAACAAATCGGCTCTCGCTGGAGAGAACAGGCACTGTTGGAGGAGTGAGGCACAGACTGAGATACAAGTGAAACAGCCTATAATATGCTGTCGCTGCCTTTGGAGTGTAGTTCTCGGGGGCGCTGTCTGATTATCTGCTCACTCAAGTGGAAGGAACTGATAGAACATAGAACTCTGCCCACCAGGAAAACACAGCCCAATTCTGCCCAAATTCTTTATCTTTCATGAAATTACACCCATGAAGCTGAGAACTACCATGTAGATACACAGGTGGTGTCAGGATTGGCTATGCCTTGACATGATGGGTCCTGAGAATAATTTATGTGTTCTACTTATGATTTCAAGTCAGATCGAAATTGGTTAACAGGTAGCACTATGCTATATACCTTTGAATGGACTCCATTTGCATTGCTGCTAAAGAATGTTATTTTTAAAACAATTAGTAGACATAAATTCACCCTCAATAGTAATTTTTTAAAATGGATTTTAGAGGAAGAGGGGGAGAGAGAGAGAGAGAGAGAGAGAGAGAGAGAGAGAGAGATATCAACATAAGAGAGATACATCTATCAGTTGTCTCCCAAATATGCCCCAACTGGGGATCAAACCTAAAACCTAGGTATGTGCCCCGACTGGGAATTGAACCCACAACCCTCCAGTGCATGGGATGATGTTCAGATCAACTGAGCCACACAGGCCAGAGCTCAATAATTTTTCAAAAGTTGTGTGACCCATGTGCATATCAGAAAAATATGGCTCACAGGTAAAACAGATCATGTGGCTTGCAAGATGCTTTTAGGTCTGTGGGCACATGGTGCTCTAAGCTAATGAGTGAATTAGTGTGAGGATGCGTGAGCTGTCTTTCTGCATTTAGAAACATACACTTAAAATGTCAGGCTGATTAGGGTCCTTGGAGGCCATCTCTTGCTTTGTATGTGAAGATCTTCAAGAATGGGCCAATGTCAGCATGTTTCTCCATCATACACATACAGAGAGAGAAATGCACACCATTACATTTACCATTTAAAAATGTACAACTTAGTGATCTTTAGTATTTAGTAATTTTTATTCTATTTTGTTAATCTTCACCCGGGGATATTTTTTTCATTAATTTTTAGAGAGAGTGGAAGGAAGGAAGGGAGAGAGGGAGATAGAGTGTGAGAGAGAAACATTGATTATTTAGTAATTTTTAGCACAAATCACAAAGTTGTGTACCACTATCTAATTCTAGAACATTTCCATCATCCCAAAAAGAAACTTCATACCAGTTACTCACTCCCCATCCCCCCTTCTCCCAGCCCCTGGCAACTACTAACCTGCTTTCTGTCTCTATGGATTTGCTGATTCTGAACATTTCATATAAATCAAATCATATGACATGTGGTCTTTTTGTCTGGTTTCAAGATTCATCCAGGTTGTAGTAGCATGTATCAGTATTTAATTTTTTAAGAATTTTTTTATTTTTTCCATCATCATTTATCCCCCGCCCCTGCACTTAATTTCTTTTTATGACTGAATAATATTCCATAGTATGGAAATGTGACATTTTGTTTCTTCATCTGTTGATGGCCATGTGGGTTGTTTCCACTTTCTGGCCATTATGAATAACGGTGCTATACGCACGCACTTACAAGTTTTGCATGAACATATGTTTTCAGTTCTCTTGGTTATTTGCCTAAGAGTGGGATGGCTAGGTCACATGGCAACTCAGTTTAATTGTTTGATGAACTGACAAACTGTTTCCGAAGCAGCTGCTCCATTTTACATTCCCACCAGGGGTGCATGAAGATTGGTTCCTCTACATCCTTACAAACACTGTCTGCCTTTTTATTATAGACATGCAAGTGGGTGTAAAGTAGTATCTCATTATGGTTTTTTATTGACTTTATTGGGTGATATTGGTTAACAAAATTATATATAGGTTTCAGATGTACAATTCTATAATATATCATCTGAATATTATACTGTGTGCTCACCACCCCCAATCATTGTGGTTTTTATTTTTAAAATTTTAAATTTTTATTGTTGAGAGTATTACAGATGTCCCCCACTTTACCCTCTTCCCCCCTTAACCCGGCTTCCACCCCACCCCAGGCCTTCACCATACTATTGTCTGTGTCCATGGGCTATGCATATACTAGTATTCATATACATTCTTTGGTTAATCTCTTCCCACCAACCCCCCCATTATGGTTTTGATTTGCATTTGATATTGAGTATCTTCTCATGTGCTTATTGGCCATTTGTACATCTTCATAGGAGAAATGTCTATTCTAGTTCCCTTGACCATTAAAAAATAGATTGTTTGCCTTTTTATTGTTGAGTTGTAAGCTGTTTAGCATATTAAGTTGAATCTAATTTAAATAAAGCACTCACTGCTCTAGAAAGATAAGAAGGTTGCAGTTTGACTTTGTTGTGTTTTTTTTTTTTAAAGATTTTTTATTGATTTTTAGAGAGAGGAAGGGAGAGGGAGAGAGGGAGAGAAACATTGATGTAAGAGCAGAACATCAACCGGCTGCCTCCTACATACCCACCACCAGGGACTGAGCCCACAAACCAGGCATGTGCCCTGCCTGGGAATTGAACCAGCAACATTTTGGTGCACAGGACAACAGCCAACCAACCGAGCCACACTGGGCAATGCTGACTTTGTTTTTAGTTCTTTTCTAGTACTTACAAGCCTTTTGAAAAGAATCCGTGGTCACAGACTATGAACTAGAACCTACAGCCATCGCTAATAAAGATGATTAATCCTCAGAACCAAAGCTGAGGATTTGGAAATCCAAATGAACTCTCTTGGAAATCCTTGCTCGCATCCATGGCAGCAGTTCCCCAGACCTCTGTTTGCTGTACCGGGGAAGTGACTGAAGCCATCTGTTCTGAAAAGAGAGTAGCCCCTTCTAGCATGGTAAGTCATACCTTTTTGTTAAAACCTCCCGAAGGAGAAAGTGAAAAAAGAACTGTAGAGACCTGAAGGAGGTGAGCAGTGCAGGATCTAATATTGCTCTAAACTTGTTTTCCCGGCGAAGGCTGACAGGAGTCTGACCATGGGCAGAGCCACCAGGCCCTCCAGGACGACTTCTGCCAGCAGCAGCAGGAAGGGAAGGGTGCTGATTTCCCTTCAACTCTTGGCCTTTACGATATGTGTCCTTTGTCTCTCATCTTAAGCTGTGGGGAGATTGGTACATGGACACGCAATAATTGCTTGCTGATTAAATGATTCCTTTTACATAGCACTTCGTAGGAGGGCCACTTGGTGTCCAGAATGCTGTTCGTATAACTCCCTCTTGCCCTCATTCAACAGCACTGATGGGAGTTCTGAGCCTGGTACCGCCGGGTTTGGTCCTTTCCTTCAGGAGCTCACAACGTGTCTAATGGGGCACAGAGAACAGTAAATAACCATATATTGACAGTGTGTAGTATTAGGTGGAACAGGGAACAAATAAACTCTGCCCAGGGAGATCAAGAAAGGCTTCACCGAGGAGGTGATTCTTGGCTCAGGGTTGTGTAACAGGACCATGATGGGTCCTTGCTAAGGACATCCCCAGGGAGATCAAGAAAGGCTTCACCGAGGAGGTGATCCCTGGCTCAGGGTTGTGTAACAGGACCATGATGCTAGTGGGAGAGGGAAGAAAAGAGGCAACTTCAGCGTATGGCCAACCTCTGCGAGGGGCAGCTAGCTATGGGTGGGAGCCTCTGCTTCTGGGTCTCCAGGCCGGCCCACCTTGGCCTCACCTCAGCTTCGTCTCTTGGCCAATGCTGGTGTGAAAAAACCAGGTAGAACTGGCCAACCCTCTTTAGTGCAGGAATAGGAAAAAGCAACCAATCCCTAAATTGTCTAACGTTTGATTTTATGTTTAGCTAAGGACATCTTGTTTTTGTTTTCATAGCAATGTTTCTGACTTTGAACCAGGAACTTGGCTCCTTGTGTTCCCCTGCACTGCTTTATCCTGTTTCCTGCGTCGCTGGTTTTGAGACTGTGTAAGACTTGTTAGAGGGTAGCCAGCCGCATCCAAGTCAGGGCAGCTATGGGAGAGCTCTCTTGCCCTCTGGCCTGGCGGTTGCTTCCTCTAAGGAAGAGTAGCTCTGGAACCCAATCTGGCTAGATTTCCCTCCTGCCTAACACTGCCATCTCAATATTAATAGGTTCTATATATGAAACTTCTTAGCTTTAAATAACAGCCATCAGCTGTGCCTGAGTCACTCCAAAAGGAATGTATTGGAAGGAGGTCTGGTGGTTCACAGAACTGACTAGAAGGCAGGAGGACCAGGCTATGAAAATAGGCAGGAGGCTGGGCAGCAAGAGCAGGACACGTGTTAGGAGCACCACTGAGGTAAGGACTTGATACTTTCTCACCTGGCCCTGCCTCTGTACCCCTCACATGAGAGTGCCAGTCCCTGGCAGAAGCATCAAGTCTAGGCCTCACGTCTGCTCGGGGGCTGGGCTGACTTTCAACGTGGGAGGAAGGCTCTGTCTCTCCCACACAGTATGGGAGCCCCCCACCCCCACCCCAAGGAAGTGTTCAGATGACCACTGCACCCTGTCTGTGGGAGGAGTGAGCTGAGTTTAGGAGCAGGGCTACCAACAGCAGGGACAACACTCGTGGGAGATCCCTGGTATGCAAGGCAATCCTTAGAGATAAAATGGGGCTGAGATTTAGTCAAGATTATATTCCCCACAGGGGATGCTGAGGTGAGGAATGATAATAACTGACCTCATTTACCAATGGCCTCCCAGGAGCTGAATACGTGTGACTACCTGGCGAGCATGCAGTAGTACCCTGGTGGCTTTACCCATGGGGCGATGGAGGTTCAGAAGGGCGGGCTTTCTCCAGGGTCCTGCAGCTACCGGCATTCACACTTAGGCCTGCCAGGTGTTGGGCTAGTACTCTCTCCATACGCTGGTTTCCCTTTCCCCGGGATACCGTTCCATGGTGAGACATCACAGGATGGCCAACGAGGCTGTGTGAATCCATCTCTGCCCCTTCCAGGCAATTGCTACTAGCTGCTCTTTGCCCCCAAATTCCATTGGTGTCACCCAGCTAATATACATAGCCTGCTTTCCTCTTGTTATGTGCTTTGCTAGGGAAGTCAAAAGTAATTTTCTAAGGCCCTTGTTGGGTAGCTCAGTTGATTAGCGCACCATCCTGATATGCCAAGGTTGTGGGTTTGATCCCCGATCAGGGCACATACAAGATTCAATCAATGAGTGCATTAATAAGTGGAACAACAAATCAATGTTTCTCTCTCTCTCTAAAAATCAACAAATAATTCTTTTAGAAGTAACTTTCTATTTTGTTGTTATTTTAATTTATCTTGATGCTTCCCTGAAGTCCAAAGAACTGCCAGCTAGATTGTGTGTGTGTGTGTGTGTGTGTGTGTGTGTGTGTGTGTGGTCACATTTAGGCAGGGTCCTAAAAACAAACAGACCATGATGGACACCAGACATACATACGCATCCAGAGGTTGTAGAACAAAGTCTCCTCCATGTGAGTACCTGACCAGACAGGTCGGTTAAAATCACCAAGATTTTCTAGGTGAACATTAAGGACATGCATTATTTGTTTCCAGAGCCAATGGCCAAAAAATTCATCCCACGTGCACGTGGCATGCTGTGAGCCAGTTCGGCCCCACGTCTAGTGCACAGCTTCTTTACACAGCCCTGGGCCTGGAGCGCTAGAATTGAATTGTTCTCCCACTGAAAATGCTAAGTAGGTGACTTCCTAGCAAACAGAGACCTGGGAGGTTTAGCTCAAACGGAAGGGCACTTTTAGGAGCAGGGCATTTTGGAGACCATATGCACAGGCCTGAACAATGAAAGGGCAGTCTGTTCATTCCTGGCCTTGAGCCAGCTGTTGCCCTCTCTGGACAAGTGTGTGTGTGTGTGTGTGTGTGTGTGTGTGTTGGGGGGTGGGAGTCTAGTTCAGAACCTGAGTTAATTTATATGCTTTCAGACCAAAATAAAGCATAGAGGCACTTTTCATTTGGGTACCAGGAGACCAAAATAACAAAGTAGAAAAGCTCACCTAACTACCACTTATTTGTCCTGGGTCCACAGGCGTAGGCAGGAGAGAGCCTGTATCCATCTATCTCATTTATCCTCTCATCTAAGATGGGTAGGTAACATCTGAATGCGAGTAGACCAGGAGGATGGAATGGTCCTGGGCCTGGGCCTTGTGGCCAGAGGCTGGAGGAGAAAAGCTGAGTTATTATGACCAAAGCAAAACAGAGGCAGGGGTGTTACCCAGTGTCTGTAGGGAAAAGGTGATATATGTGTACCCAATAGGAGTGTGACCGCCCAACATTCCTTTCCAGGAACTACCGATTGAAAGGGAACTTTGGTTCAATCCCTGGGACAACCAGTCCCTATTCAACCTCCCCTACAGATCTTGCCTGTCAGAAGCCCCTACAGGAGAGGGTGAGCTCCATGCTCCCTGTACTTTCCTCTGTGGCTGTCTTTCTGTAAAGCCCTTTCTTAGGACGAATGTGGTGAATTCAGTGCATAATTAAAAAGCAAACAAACTTGCCCCAAGGGAACATTTAACAATTTAAGTAGACATTTGTGTATAAGCAATGATTCATGCTTTGTTGTATTTCTAAAAACAGAAATGATTGCATTGAAAGATTTCTGCCTCTAATGTACTTTAACCAATACATGACCACCTCTGAATTATTAAGACAGCTTAGTAGCTGCTATCTAAAAGAGAGATTCATCTACTTCAACCATGGATTATAGATTCACTGCTACCACAGACAAACTCAAAAGACATAAACCTGGTGTCTCGCCAGCGTGGCTCAGTGGTTGATTGTCGACCTATGAACCAGGAGGTTACGGTTCGATTCCCCATCAGGATGTGCAGGAGGCAGCCAATCAATAATTCTCTCTCATCATTGATGTTTCTATCTCTCTCTCCCTCTCCCTTCCTCTCTGTAAAAAATCAATAAAATATATTTTTAAAAAAGTTTGATAATGTACTGTGTTAATGAGGATGTAGGAAAATAGGCATTCTCATATACTAATGGAAATGTAAATTGGTAAACTTCTTTGTATGAAATTTGACAATATCAACCAAAATTGGAAATTTACCTACTCTGTTACTGTGTAACAAATTACCCCAAAACTAAGAGGCTTGCACATTTACAATGATTTTGCTTATGATTTTGAGGGCCAGAACTTGAGGAAAGGCTAGTTCTTCTTAGATCCATATATGGTGGCAGCTGGGGTGGCTGACACTGAAGGATTCACTTCCAATTCATCTTTTAGGAATTTATCCTACAAATGTGAACAAAATAGTGACCAAGGATATTCATTACAGAATTAGTAATAGAAAAAGACTAGATTAACCTAAGTGCCCATCAATAGGGGATTGGGTGAAATAACTCAATCTGTGTCCATGCAATGAATAACTGCACCTGTTAAAAAGAATCATACAGTTCTATGAACTGATATTGAATGAGCCCCAAGATATAATTTCAAACAAAAATCAACCCTGGCTGGTGGCTGTTGGTTGGAGCATTGTCGGGTACCCCCAAGGGTTGCGGATTTTCTTCCCCATCAGGGCACATACCTAGGTTAGGGTTTGATTGGGGTGCATATGGGAGGCAGCCAATCAATGTTTCTCCCTCTCCCTTACTCTTTTCCTTCTTCCGTTTTCCTTCTCCTTTCCGCTTTCTTTGAAATTGGTGAAGATGTATTCTCAGATGAGGATTTAAAAAAAATAATCAAGGTACAGAACCTCTTGAAAAAGTACCTATGGGAAGAAATGTTTTTACAAGCCCTTTACAATAAACCACTGGAAACCGTATATGACACAGCCCAGAGCAAGAGGCCAGACGGGGAACTAGCGTCCATCCCCTGGGCCTGGGGCTAGGCCACTACTCGGACCCTACGAAGGGGCGGGCAGCTCCCGGGGCAGCGCCG
>NW_005357764.1:5153424-5156275 GCF_000412655.1 Myotis brandtii | reverse complement strand
CCACGTGACTCTGCCGCCCCCTGCGGTCGCAGGCCCGTGCCTCTCCTCTCTCGCGTGTCTGGACTCTCAGAGCTTGAAGACTCAGGTATGTGATCCGACCACACCGCCCCTCCTCCTCCAGGGGTCCGCAGCATCCCGCATTTCCCGCACCGCGCGGAGCGAGTCTCGGGGAGAGTGGGGGAGGGGCGCTGGGGACTGGGAGAGCCCTGGGACTTCCCAGAATGACTGCCAGGCCAGACCTACTCTGGGGTGCTTGAATGCAAGACCATGCCTGGGACCCAGAAACTCAGCCTGGCAGGGAGACTGCCTTGCAGGAGTGTCCCCTCGGTGACACTCGGTGAGCCTAGTACTGGGGGGTGACCATCTGGGAGGGGCGGCCTGCACAACCTCTCCAAGGTCCGAGGTGAGGTGGTCTTTGAGAGAGGTACCACTTAATTCTGACCATTGTTGGTCATGTGAGCTTGTCCGCCTTTCTGGTCACCTGATCTGGATCTGCTCCCATTGGCTCGGTACGGTTTTACCCCCTGGAAGCTGTCTTCGTTTATTTCCCCAACAACCTCTAACTAAAAACCTGGGTCAGCCTGCTGGCCTAGACCAACCTCTCCACTGAGGTCCTGACCCATATCCCAACTTCTCAACTGCCAGACTTGCCACAAACACTTTAAAGCCCACAGGCCTCAAACTGAATGAGCACTGGACCCCTTGGTCAACCCCCATCTCAGCTTTCTCCTTTCAAAGCTTGGCACCTGCATCTTCCAGGCCCCCAGCTCTGCATGCTGAAGTCATCTTTCTCTCCTTCCTCTCTTGCTCATTTGTTTAGGTCCGTGGTCGGCAAACTGCGGCTCTTTGGCCCCTTGAGTGTGGCTCTTCCTAAGCCTTAGGAGTACCCTAATTAAGTTAATAACAATATACCTACTTATATAGTTTAAGTTTAAAAAATTTGGCTCTCAAAAGAAATTTCAATCGTTGTACTGTTGATATTTGGCTCTGTTGACTAATGAGTTTGCCGACCACTGGTTTAGCTGATAGGTACATTGCAAATGCCCTCCTCCACCCACCACAGGACCCCAGTCTGGGGGTTTTCTAGTGGGGAGTCCATGCTGCTCCCCTGCTCTGGCGAGGCTTGGCAGAAGAGCTCTTTGAGCTACAGCTCCTGGACTTCGCTGCAGGCACTGGCTCTGCAGCCCAGCCCGCAACTCACACGAACACTGATGCTGGGGCTCCTGGGCTGGGCCACCTCCAGCCACAGGGACTGCAAGAGGCTCCCTGCAGCCAGACACGTGTGAGGACTCCTTACTCTTTGTGCTGAGGCCCCAAAACACACGTAAGGAGCTGGACCCTCCTGGCATAGCAGGTTCTGCAAAGGTGTGAGCGTCCTGCATGGGTATCGGCCTGTGGGGCCACCACTGCAAAAGCATCCTTGAGACAAGTTAAGAGCAATAAGAAAATAGATCTGTACCCACATTTCTATTATCCATTCAAGCTGTTGTTATTTAGTGAACTCAGAGTTTTCTTTGTCAACAAAGTGATTCACAAATAAGAATTTTCAAGGCCTTTGTTGAGGAAACATCTTTGTATTTGAACAGTCACCATGCCTGTAGTTTCAGCAAGCCAACATGGGCAGGCATGAGCCAGGGTGCTCCCAAGCTGGGCCCAAAAGGGTAGGAAGAGAGAGGGCTAGTGTCTGGGCAGCGAGGATGGGTTTCCTAGAGGAGGCAACTGTCCTCCCAGGGCAGGGCTGCTGCTCAGAGTAGCTTCTTGTCTTCCTGAAGTCCAGAGAGTGGACACCCTTTGCAGAAGAGGTCCCACGCCTGAGTGTGAGGCCCAGCCTGCAGGGCTGGCCTGAGTGGGCATAACGATGCCTGCAGGTGGGTGACGTCAAGATGGTCTGGTCCCAAGATGTCAGCTGAGAGCCCCTCCTGGGATGATTGCAGGTATTGCCTCTCCCTTGTAGGAAACAGCATCTCCTCCCACCACCAACCTCCCTCCCGACCCTGACCGGCATTCTGGGGTCTCAGGGAGGCGGGTGGGACAGTGAGCCTGAGCTCCAAATAGTGTCTAGGAGGCTCAGATGAGCTTGCCTTTGAAGTTCCTACACCAGATGGGGGCCACCCTCTTCTGCACTCCCCACCAAGCAGCTCAGGGAAGACAAGCCCTCCCTCCAAGTCCATAGCCCATAAGGAGCCCCAGTTTCCCAAGACTCAAAGCTGCTGTTACCCCTGACCAAGGCATACCCACCCAACCCCCACCCCCACCCCCTATGCCAGCACTGGGAGGTATAGATTTCTGGCCAGTTCTGCTCCAAGCTGTGCTTGCCTGCTTTTCGGGTTCCTCATAAAGCATGAGTAACCTGGTCAGTGTCCATGGTGGCAACTGCCTCACCCAGTGCGCCCCAGAAAAGACTGCTAGGGAGGAAAGAAGAGGGAACAGAAGCGGAGGAGCCCTCTTCCTTCGCCTCCATCTACTCCTTACAAGTTGGCTCCTTACCTTGCCATTCAACAAATATTTCCTTAACATTGATTCCATGCTGGGTTTGGGGGTCCAGAGATGTGTACACACAGCGCCTGTCCTTAGGAAGCGCCGGGTGGGGATGGGAAGGAAGCACAGGCAAGCCAACAGTTACAACACAAGGTGATGGGTGCTGCAGTGGGCGGAGGTCAGGACACTGAGATTCCAAAAGGCTGGGAGACCTCTACGCTGAGCCCCCTTGGAGGTACACGAATAGCAGGACAAGAGGGGGTGAGCCTGTCATTACTAGACAAAAGGCAGTCTCCAGAAGCAGGGAATCTGCCAGTGGTTTGAGGGAAGGTGGGGGGACTTTCCCACCGTGGAGTCTGGGCTGTGTTGGAGG
>NW_005357764.1:5152410-5153352 GCF_000412655.1 Myotis brandtii | reverse complement strand
GGGAAACTGGCTTTCAGCAGGGTTTGCTTCTAGGAAATTGATCTGGCTGCAGTAGGCTTGGAGGCAGGCCCAGATTCCAGGCAGGGCTCGGCCTCTTACCAGCTGTTGTGCCCCTGGGCAAATGATTTCCCCCTCAGAACCTCAGTGTCTTCATCTGTAAAATGCAGAGAGCAGTTGGGAAGAGCAAGATAAATATTTATATAAAGCACCTGGAACATAACTGGCAGGGGGGAGGGGGGATGGCTGTGAAGCTGCCCTGCCCCTGACCTGGGCCTTCCAGTCTCCCTTCTTGTCCCCCAGAACATTCGTGACCATTGTTTATCAGGGAAAGAGCACGTGGAGAAGCTAACAAAGTGCCAGGAAGCAGGTGGGTGGGGCAGGGCGGGGAGGGAAGGAGCATGGGTACATTCTCAGGGCTCCCGGGGTACCAGCCAGGAGCGCCCCTGCAGGGAATGGGCCAGGGGCCAATTCCTTTCCCTGGGCTGAGACCCTCAACCTCCAGAGTTGCTTCCTAGCGTTGGGCCTACTGCCCACGCCATTCTTATTTTTCTTTCTCCAGAGAGGAAGGGAGAGGGAGAGACAGAGACAGAAACATCAATGATGAGAGAGAATCACTGCTCTGCTGCCTCCCCCACGCCCCCCACTGGGGATGGAGCCTGCAACCCCGGCATGTGCCCTTGACCAGGATGGAACCCCGGACCCTTGAGTCCGCAGGCCAAGGCTTTACCCACTGAGCCAAACGAGCTAGGGCTGCCCCTGCCATTCTTAACCTGGGGGTAATGCCAGCACTTGAGACAGTGTGACTAGAGAGGGACTGGTAAGCACCCGGAGCCCCATCACGCGCCATCTATGTTCTTCCAGGCCCTACGGAGCTAGCTGCCCAGCGCTCATCCGCGCAGCCATGGAGGCCCTGGGTCCTGGGGGCGACCGCGTCTCCCCCGC
>NW_005357764.1:5148248-5150558 GCF_000412655.1 Myotis brandtii | reverse complement strand
GGCCGCCTCGCCAACCAGCAGCAGCAGTGGTGCTTCTCGGAGCCAGGGAAGCTGGATGGCCTGGGTCGGGGCGTTGGGATGGCGGGGGAATGCTCGGGTGGGGCCTGCTCCGGCTTTGGCTTCGCCAGGCCCGAGACCCAGGAATTGCAGCATCAGGCGGTGGCCGAGTTCGAAGGTCACCAGATCAGATGGCTGAGAGGCACAGAGGACCGCGAACCCCTGTCCTTGAAGCTCCACGACGACGTCTACAGGCCTGCTCGGAGTCAGAGCGCGTCAGGGGAAGCTTTGGGTGCCTGGGGAGGCCCAGGAGGAGTCGTGCCCATCGTCCAGGTAGGGAAGAGAAGGGTTGCGGGCTGGGCTCGGGGTGGGGCACAGCTGGGAGACCGAAAACTTGAGCCACATTACATCTAACCTGTTTGCCTTTACAGGCTGTTCCTCAAGGAGCAGAACCCAGACCCTTGTTTCAGACCACACATTCCAGGTGAGAGACATGGATCACTCTTGGGAGGAGGCAGCTCTCATAGCTCTTGCCCCAGAAAAGAGAAGGCCTCCCACCTACCCTCAGTCTGAGCCTCGGGGGCTCTGTATTTAGCAAACCAAATCCCCAACTACCCCCCCCTCACCCCCTCAGCCAATCCCCATTCCCAACACTTTACTGTCTCTCTGGTGCAGACCAAGAGTTTCCTTCCTGGTCACTGTGGGGTCTCTGCCTTCAGGTTCCTGACTCGGAAGGAAGCTGCAGTGGTGTGTCCTGCAGAGGGTCCCCAGAGCAGGCCCATTGACTGTGAGCTCAGAGTCCCAGAGACCCACATTGTGTGTGCCCGGCTCCCTTCCCTTCCTGATGATGATGTCTTCCTGGAAGAAGTCCCGCTGGTCAGAATGAGAGCACCTCCAGACTCCCATGCCCCGCCAGGGCTCTCAGCCAGGTTAATTCTCTCTCGCTTCTAAGCAGAGTGAGACATCCCCTTTGCATACATAACTACACAAGGCCGGAGGGGCCGGGAACCGCCCCTAGCTGGAGCCTGGGAGTCTGGGTGATGGGGTGGTGGCAGGTGGCCCTTGGAGACCACCACTGGTCTTCAGCCATAACTTTTTCTGATTCAGTGTTTCTTCCATTGCCAGTGTCCATGCCTCTGACCCACAATATGGAGCTGGCTTGGGCCAAAGGCCTGGCAGGGCTACAGTTTGCCCAGAGCACCCCCTCCATGAGTGCCTAGAGACTGCAGGGACAGGTGACTGCTGGCCCACATGCTGTCGTTCTCCCGGGACTGCAAATGTTGATGTCCCAACCCACGACTCCACTGGACTGCTGACGACGGACTTCCCTGCAGCTGTAGAGCGTGACTCCCTCAAACCTCTCCCAGTCGATGCCCTGGGACCTCCGGGCAGTGACACCCAAGGGCCTCCTGATGACACTGCCTGGGCTTGGGGCCCTGTCCAGCCTGGTTCTAAGCCGACATGGCCAAGTCCACGCCTGGAGCAGCTGGCTCAGGAGCTTGCCAGACTGGATCCCTCTCTGAGTGACACTCTCACATCCTATCCCAGCCCAGAGCCACCTCTGGATCTGCTGGATGGGCTGATTCCTTTAGCTGAGGTCTGGGCTGCAATGAGACCAGCCGGTGGCAAGGCTGGAGAGGAGGCTGCTGGTATTTCTGAGCCAGGGTGAGTGAGGGGCACCAGGGACTCGGGGATTCTAAGCCCCTGCAGTCTGGGGCAGGACAACCCAGGGAGCTCCCTTTATCCCCGTGTCCCATCTATCTAGTTCCACCCAGGTCCTGCCAACTTCTCAGGAGGAAGCAAGGCCTGAAAACCTTACCCCTCCCCCTGTGTCTGACCAGCCATGTGGCCAGGGTCTGCCTGAGCCAAAAAGCAGCATCCAAGCTAAGAAAGTGAGTGTGGTGGGGTGGCTGGAAGCTGGGTGGGACAAGAGACCGGAGTTTGGCCTGAGATGTCCGGGGCCTGGCCGCAGCCTTCAGTAGCCACGCCTTCCCTGCAGGTGGAGCTCGCGGACCTCCTGCAAAAGATGCTGCGGAGCCTTCAAGCGGAGCAGGAGCAGCTGCAGGGGACTGCCCAGACCTGGGCCAGGCGTGGGGCTGCGCTGGAAGCCGCGGTAGGCCAGGCCTGTGCACCCCGCGAGCTAGAGCGGTTCAGCCGGTTCATGGCCGACCTAGAGCGTGTGCTTGGCCTCCTGCTGCTACTGGGCAGTCGCCTGGCTCGCGTGCGCCGTGCCCTGGCTCGAACGGGAGCACACGGCGACCCCGCGGAGCAGGTAAAGGGGTTCCGGCTGCAGGAGAGCAGGGCGGTGGGCGA
>NW_005357764.1:5145681-5148090 GCF_000412655.1 Myotis brandtii | reverse complement strand
CTGGCCGGCAAGGCCGCCGTCTTGGCCCAGCAGCGCAGCTTGGACGAGCGGGTCCGGCTCCTTCAGGACCAACTGGAGGCCGTCAGGAGCGGCCTAGGCCACCAACCCCCGTCTCCCAGGCTGGCCTCTTCCCCCCGGGCCAGTCCTCCGGATGAACCGCCCTTCTCCCCTCTGCTTATTTAGTTGTCAGCGGGGCGGTGGGGAGCTTGGCCCCTGCCTTTCACTCACGAGGCCGGGGGTGACGCTGGTTTATTCGGTGCTTTTCCCGTGGGGTGGGGATGACCCAGCCAGGCCCTCCCAGGATACTTCAGAGAATTGTCATGTGGCCTCACCCAAGCCGTGTGATTATGTGGTAATTAACTTACGGATTTTACAAACTGCAGTATTCCCCTTTTCTGTGATGAGAGATGGGCTTGGTCAGGGTTGGGTGGAGGGCGAGGAGACAAGTCAGAGTCTCAACTTAAGACGCAAAACAGCCTTTTTCTCCTCTCAATAAAAATGGATGTGAGAAGTGTGACGCCACCTGAGCATGGTTTGGGGGAAGGGTCTTATTTACTGATTACAGACAGCCCCTTACCTGACTAGAGCAGAAGAGGGAATTGTTGGAGGATATCAGGGAGGTCTGAGAATCAGGAAGACGAGAACCAGGTTTGAAAACAGGAGGGACCAGTAAACCCTGACTGTTCTGGTAACGGTATCACTACCAAAGCCGAGGCCTGACTGCCTGAGTCAGGTCTCCTTTGCTGGTTTTACCCAAGCCCCCAACCTCAGTCGTGGAAATGGGGTACTGCCTCCCTTTAAGACCCCATGGATATGGATAAAGTCCCCCATGTTTTCCAATGTTTTGCTGCCTAAGAACGCTGACGAATGCCCAATACACTTGGAAGTTTGGGGACATTCATTCCAAGAGCTTTCTTCCTCTTCCAATTATGTTATCAACATTGACTTTATCCCACTCTCCTATGGAGACTCCCCTGGGTCAGCCAGGCTTGAGGAGGCAGCTGGGGGTGGGAGCCGAAGGTGAGGCATGGGGAGACCTGGAGACCTACCTGTGAGGGCAGAGGCCCTGGGGAGGCAGCTCGTCTGTGTGCTAGAGACTCGGGCTTGGGGGTGGGCTGGGGTTGGAGGGGCTGAAACAGGACAGGCACTCTCCTCCATTTGTGCATCGGCCCAGTGTACCCAGAATCGGTGTTAGGTTCTCAAATACACCTGTGAAAGTCTGCTTCAGCCTTTGTAGCTGCAAACACCAGGGAGATTCAGAGCATGGCTCATGCAAACTCAGTGTATTTTTGGAAGCTGGGCACATTAGAAAGCATGTGTATTTAAAGCCACGGATCCCAAAGTGAGAAATCGCTGCTGCTGGGCTTGTTTTCTGATGCCTATTGTCACGAAGTGCAACTGGGTGGGAATTTTAAATGGTGGCATTCATAGCAGAAGCGTTAGTGACAACAGTGGCGCTATTGAGCACAGAACAAAGCTCACATTGTGCCTTTTTATAAAAAACATATGGGGCTCCTGCAGAGGCAGTTGCGGGTTCTAACATTATGCTTTGAACACTGCGGAGCCCCGGCTCAGCCTAGCAGGGCAGCTGGCTTCTAGACGCGTTCTGGATGGGATCTACTTATTTCTGTCTTTTGCCCTGTACAGGTCCCATTGCACTATCCCATTGTGGCAGTCTTAGAAACACACTTAAAGGGTCCGTTAGACCAGTGGAAATTGTGTATTTCAGAGAAAGCACTCCCAGGCGGGAATGGCCGGAACGGGCCTGGGGAGCAGCGTCTGCCATTGTCCAGTTAAATTGCACTTTGGTTCTGTGTTTCGGTTCCCCATGGGGAAGTACAAGGCTTCTCTGTTTTTCCCTACAGATCGGGGGAGCCACCAAAGAAGGTGGACACCAACAGCGCCCGTCCTTTCATGTTGTCCCGGTCTCCCTCCTGCCCCAGTTATTCTCCCGCCCACACCGTTATTCTTTCAGAGAGCAAGAATGAGCTCACCATGGTGTGCGCTGTTGGTACCACAAACCCAGCCTTGAAGCACCAGGAGCCGGGTGACTTTCACCTCCAGGACGCTGCCAGCAGAGGGCACTGTTCTCCTTACAATGGAAGCTGCTACCCTCACTGGACCACCTGCAGCCTCCCAGCTCCCAGGCCCTCTGGGCCAGCCGCGGGGAGCAGCGTCCCTGCTGGGCCAGAGGCTGGGGTTAGGCTATTTTGCTTCTGTCGGAAAGCAATTCTGGCCAGGCAGCCCTTGGGAAGGCCGTCTCGCTTTCCTTAGTTGTTGGTTAATGAGAAGTGAAGAGGAGGGAAGCCGGGGGTGTTGATCTCGAGTATCAGTATAAAAAAGTCCCCCAGGGTGGAACAGGGTCTCTTAGGTCTGTGAGGGCTTCTGGTCCCACCCCTTGACGTTGCC
>NW_005357764.1:5145106-5145609 GCF_000412655.1 Myotis brandtii | reverse complement strand
GCTGTGGCTGGGCTTGTTGCTGAGCAACAGGCAGCCCAGCGACCGCCTCCCCGGCTCGCCTCCTCCCGCCCTCGCTGCTGCTCCTAATATGGGTGTTATTAGTGTACTTTTACCTTCAGACTGCAGATTGGAAACGGAATAGGGAAGCAGTGTTCGCGTGCCCCAAAGCGGCGCCAATCTGCCTTGCACAGCCGGCTCCGCACGCCACGTACCTCCGCGAGCGGCTGGCGAAAACCTCGGGGATCCTCGCTTGTAAATCAGAAGTTTAAGAGGGGACTTAGATCAATTGTGGTCGAGAACCGCAGAGAGGGGAGGTGAACGGGGAGTGTGGGGGTGGTGGGAGGCAATTGTTATAAAGCAATCTTCTCTACGACTCTGCAGTGTCATTATCACAACAGGTGCTTACCTGATGTCTTTGAAATTTCAATCAGCATCAACTTCCTACTAGGAGCACTTCCTCCCCCCGCCACCACCCCCTTGCAGGAGAGGTCTGTCGCGTCTCT
>NW_005357764.1:5140645-5145012 GCF_000412655.1 Myotis brandtii | reverse complement strand
CCCTCCGTCCCTCCCCCTCCTTCTCCTTCCCCTTCTTTCCACTTCCCTGTAGCCACACCTGAGGCTACTTCTGCTTCAGGGTTCAAGTCCAGAGGTGTGGCAGTTCTGGAATGGTGAGGCCAGGGCAGAGGTTGAAGGCAAAGAGCTACCTGGAGAGGAATAGAGTTTGTTTATTTATGCAAACATTTTAAAAGGTCAAATAATTTATTAAAGGAAAAGGCCCAAATGAGGGGAGAATGCATGTCCTGGTGTTACTGGAAAGGGGACCCGGCCCTGAGCGGCTCTGCCTAGGACCAGCAGTAGTGTGCAGGGGGGGAGGGGGTGTTTCACAGCATGAGTCCAGGTGACTCCGAGGGAACATTTATTAAAGCTGGAGACAGTAAGACAAGGAAGGGCTTAACATAGAAGCAGCAGGAGAGCCTAGGCTGGCTGCCTTAGCTCTCTGGGAAGTCAGAGAAAAGGGGGCCTTGGGGACAGGTTCAGGGGACTATCCTGGGAGGAGCTGCCACTGCCCATTGCTCCCTGGTCGCAAGCCTCATGGGGTTCTTTAGAATGTAGGAGATTAGAGTTTAGCATGCCTGTGGGGGGAGAAGATGGTGAAAGGGAATGGGGAGGGGGCTGCTCCTCAGAGGGAGAGCACAGGCTGGGTCCTTTGTGTTGAGGGTATTTATCTCACTCTGGCAGGTGGGAATCTAAGGGGAGGCCTCAGGGGAGGGTCTCAATAGAATGTCCGTCAGTTTTTCAGGTGTGTTCTTTCAGGGTCACGGTCTCCACTGCTTGGTCTGGACCCCAGGGCAGGGGGTCATTAGTCAATGCAGCTGGTCCTGAGGCAGCCATGAAGTCACTTGTCTGGTTTTGCTGCTATTTGGGGCCTGGAGCTGAAATACAACTGATGCCTAGATGTTATCTTTAAGGAAGAAAAGGTCTGGTGGTGGTGTTGTCTAAAGCCCAGGACCAGCAATATGCTAGTGGTGGAAATGTTACCCTGGGGGTGAGGTTCTTGTTTTCCCAGTTTTGCCCCTTGCGAGGCACCCAGGGCTTTCTGCCCTGGTGACCTGTACCTGGCCCATCGCCTTTGCTCTGCTCATGTCTAACTGCCTATAATGAAGCATGGGCCATCTTGTTCCAGTAACCTCTATGTTGTAAAAACTGCTGTTTAAAATTTTCCACAAAAAACAGATGGTCCCTTGTTCTGTTAATTAATTTTGCTATTTTGGCTTCTTTAAACATGCTTGCTCGAATCTCTGCTAACGTAAGGGTCTGGTTCCTCCCATGCCAGGTTTCTTCTGGTTTTATCTGAGTTGTGCTGTGCTCAAGGCCATAAGCTCCCTGCAAGATAGTTACTAAGCCCACTGTCCTCCCATTCCAGCACACAGGGCTTCTTTTATTATTTTTTTTAAAGCCTACAGAAGTCTCATTCCATATTTGGGATACAGAGACCTAGAAAATATAAAAAGGGAAAGCTTCCTCCATGTTTTTTGCTCAGACTCTGGAAACAATATTCCTCTGAGCCCGAAGGCATAATAAAGACTCATAATTAATTTGGCTTATTAAGGTGTCTTATGTTCAGCTCGCTGATTTACAATATAACAGTAACACTAGGTGTGCCTAGCTTTATGATTGTGTGTTGAGGGCCGAATGACAATTGTCTAGTTCTGGAAGGTGGGGGTAGGGATTCTAGAGAAATATGAATTAAGAAAGACATTGTTATGTCTCTTAATTAAATCAATATTACATAGAGAGTATGGAATAAGTTCCCTTTTGTGGGATACATTTTTTCTAGCCAAGTCCATTGGTATTTATTTATTTTTGTTATTTCTAACCAGAGGATTTTTTCCTTTGATTTTTAGAGAGAGTGGAAGGGAGGGAAAGAGTAGGGGTCGGGGAGAGAGAGGTAAGCATTGATGTGAGAAAAACATATCAATTGGTTGCCTCCTGCATATTCCCTGACCAGGGTTGGGGACAAATCTGCAACCCAGGTATGTGCCCTTGACCGGGAATCAAACCCCAAGACCCTCCAGTTTTTGGGCTGACACTCTACCCACTAAGCAAAGCTGGCCGGGGCTTGATTGTTACTTAATGTGTACAATCACTAACAGGGTAAACAGTGGTGATCATGTGAAGCACAGTGACCAATCAGAGCTATTTGGGAGTGCCGCTAGGTACCCCTGTGGGACCAGCTTGGCACCCTGGTAATATTTCAGGTTGGTTTGTAGTTCCCAAAGGACTCTACCCACTCATTTCCTATGCTCCTCCCACTATAGCCTGTAGGGTAGATACTGTGAGTCTTATGTCCCACAGAAAAGGGACATGGAGCTTGGAAAATTGGGTGACTTTCCTAAGGTCACTAAATGGGTAAAGAGCTGAGATTGAGGCCACCTTGCTTTTCTGCAACAGGATATTGTAATGGGAAAAGCACAGGATGCCAGCCCACTGATACTTACCTGGCTGTGAGGCCTGAACAAGCCACTTGCAACTTCTCTAGGCTTCAGTGTCCTCACTTTAAAATCGCATACTAATAGTACACACCTTTAAGGTTGTAGTTAGTATCTGCAAAGTGTTTAGAACTGTCCCTGGCACGTAATAAACAAAGGCCTTATGTGTATTGCCCTCACCCTGGTCTCCATTGGTTAAGTGAGGCATGCTCAAAGACAACCTCCAACCTTCTATAAAGAAATAAAAACTTTATTAAAAAGCTTGCTCTGGCCGTGACTCACATGCATCTACATCAACAATTCTCCCTATTAAAAGGAGTGATTCTCTTCCCTGTGGTAATTCTAACCAGCTACATTGCCTTAACTTATACACAATTATTTTTTTGTGTGTCCGCTGGAAATACCCTTCCACCAGTGTACCTCCTTGCTAGGCAATATATGGTTCTTGAAAACTTTCCATAGGCACATCAAACCATAATTTCCTAGTGATTTACCTTATCATTTCAGAAAGTGTTGGCCTGCAAGGAAAAGCAGTGGTTTCTAACACTGGAGTTTTAGGCTTAGTGATCTTAATTCTTGTCAAATGTTTTACCTCATTTATTTATTTTTATTTATTTATTTTAAAAAATATTTTTATTGATTTTAGAGAGGAAGGGAGAAGGAGAGAAAAATAGAGACATCAATGATGAGAATCATTGATTGGCTGCCTGCTGCATGCTCCTTACTGGATATCAAGCCCGAAACCTGGGCATGTGCCCTTGACCAGAATCGAACCTGGGATCCTTCCGTCCACAGGCCGAAGCTCTATTCACTGAGCCAAACCGGCTAGGGCTGTTTTACCTCATTTAGAAAGATTGCAGCACACTCTTTTGAAACATGAAGATTCTCCTGGCAGTTTGAGAAAGCCTCCTCTAATTTAAGTGTGCAATAAACATTAGTTATTATTATTACTACCCTGCTGGTTTAGATTTTAATCTTTCTCAAGGTGGGTCATAGTTGTATTTGTGACCTTTGTTACCCTATTTTAGTCAACTCAAGCCTCTCTTTGACCATGGAAAATCTCTAATATTGTATTGCCTTCTAGACCTTCAGCCACTCAGATTGCTATAATTATCGCCTCCCACAATTTTCCTGCAGAGGTAGAAGATTTCATCTGCATTTAAAAATAATTTATGCAGCTTAGCTAGAGTTCTTGCAAGGAAGGTAGGAAGGGCAGATCAGAGCTTACATTTATCTACAGTTTTGGCTACCATAACCATGTGGGGTTGACTCCTTTTATTTTGCAGAGCAATTCAAACTCTTTCAATGATAAAGTGGCAGAAGAAGGATGAGGAGAAAAGGGAGAGATTAAGTAGATAAAAGGAGAAGGAAAGAAAACTACAGTGGGAAGAGCTGTAAAAGGTTTAAGGGAAGTACATCATCACACAAGCAGAAACAAAATAGGAGACTGTTTATTTCATTGCTTAAATCAAAACATTCCACGAAGGACTGCCTTAAATAATTTCAGAAGCCTCACTGAAATATGTCTACGTGGGAGAGGAGCCCCACCTTGTGCCACAAAAGCTATTTGATACAACGAACGACATGCAAACACAATTTGCAAAAGCAGAGTATTACCACCATATGATATAAAAAAAGGTTGAGCAAATAGATTCCACATCTTTAAAACAAACCAAAAAAGCCATTATAGTGACACTGTCTTGAGCCTGGGAGATCTTGGCTATACCTACAAACCTTCTCAGTTATAGAAAGGAGCAAAGGTCCAGAGACATCAAGTCACCCCCCTGAGGTTACATTTGTTATTTTGGATTAAGTTGTTTGCTTCCTCAGGAGCTTTCAGAAATGGATGTCATGTACTTTCTATTTGTACAGAACTTTCATGTAAAATAGTTGGTCCTTAATTGTATTCATTACTATTTTACCAGTTATTTT
>NW_005357764.1:5139212-5140575 GCF_000412655.1 Myotis brandtii | reverse complement strand
CCCAACTTTGAATAGTCACCTACTGCACTGAAAGTCTCAGCCAGATTTTAAAAACCACAGAATGAGAAATATGATACAACAGGGCAATTCACATAAATCACATTTAATTAAATATTCATGCCAAATCAAAATAGCCACCCACCAGTGCCGAAGACATGTGTTTATTTCACCATAAAGATAACCACAAATTAAAAGTATTTGTCCAAATGTCTCTTTTCTTATTAGTAAATCACCTTTACTCCCAAGACACAATTGCTTCCTAATATTTAGCGTTCACAGTACAAGTGAAATTAATTACATTTGCAATGGTCATATTCTGTGTTCAAGACTCTCTGAACTCTTGATTGCCTAAAACGAGGTAGATAAACGTTTAAGATTTTTGTTGGCTGGGACTAATTTCCTTTAGATCTCGGTGATTACGTTTTTAAATAGAATTCCAAAATCTTTACCAAAGATCAACAATGTCTAAGCATTTTGCCTAAAAATGGAAAAATATAATTTCAAAAGGTTATTATGAAAATTGTTTTACCTCATTTCAATTTTAAAAACGGGATAAAAGCATCAAATTACAAAACCACCAGTATCTGACAGCTGACAAACCACCCAACCTCACACAACACTTAGAGACCCTTGCAACGTGTTCTGGCTTGGGAGTGTATAGATGCAGAGGCACTGGGTTAACTCATGAAGGGACCAGACCAGCTGCTGCCCCTTAACCTTTGATCCTAAATTTCAAGTCTCCTCCAAAGTTTAAGCCTGACTTCTGGCATTTTTCATAGGAAGCTCTCACTGAGGCCTGGAATCCCATCTCTGAAGGCAGGTCAAGCTACAGACAGAAGCTGGAGGCATAAGCCCACCGGGGTAAAACACTGTAGTGGACAAAGTTGGAAACCGGATGGAGCCGAAGGTGTTGGGCCGCGGTCATGCGCAGGCTTAGCCGGAGGGGCAGGCCGGATTAGATGAGCGCAGTAGCCTCAGGACTGTCAGGTTGTGGGGGGCAGGCTGGGCATGAGACCAGCGAAAGGCCCTGGAATGGATCCCCGAGAGATTTCTGAAAAGGCCGGCAGGCCACTGCGGGTCTTTGTCTTTTTACGAGGAGCTAGGGGCGAGGCACCCAAGAACTTGCTGAAGGAGCCCGACTTCTTCAAGCCTCGAGCCAGGTCCTGGAGCATCAGGTCGTCGGCCAGGACGCCCAGAAACGCGCTGGTGGTGGAACTGAGGATGGTGGCGGCCATCTGCACCGGGCGCCGGACCACAAGGCTGCCATTCACACCACCGGTCCCATCGGGTTCCGAAGAGCCTTGCAGGCCAGGGTCGCCAAGTAGCCGGCGCAGCGCATACGAGGCGCCCGGCAGCAGGTACT
>NW_005357764.1:5136002-5137780 GCF_000412655.1 Myotis brandtii | reverse complement strand
CGTCTTCGGGTAGGTTTCTGCCTTTATATTCTGTCCAATGGGCGCCGGGCTCCATCCCCCGCGTTTGGTGCTCGCTTTACAGGTGACAGCTGCCACCGGGGAGCGGAAATTCTCCACCACCGCTCCCCCCGCCCCCCAATTCCATACGCACACCCCAGAAATTAAAGGCGCAGTGCCCTGCTGCCGCTCGGCTCCGGTTGCTAGGTGGGTGTGTTTCCCAGGAATGCCGCAGTCGACCCACAAGGAGCTTAGGATTTTATTCCTTTAAGAAATATTTACCACAAAATGCCGGGCGATTATTTAAAAGCAGCCCTTTCTTTAAAGACTATCAGTGCCTCTCCAGTAGTCGAATGGCATTCATACTGGCTTGATGCAATTGGCAGCAAAGACAATTCGCTGTGCGTGGCAATGTATGTTACACGAGGTTTAGAGGAGATGTTTAAAAAAAGCAATTTTCTGATGAAGAAATAATACATTTTCTTTTTAAAAAAATATATTTTATTGATTTTTTTATAGAGAGGAAGGGAGAGGGATAGAGAGTTAGAAACATCGATCAGCTGCCTCCTGCACACCCCCTACTGGGGATGTGCCCGCAACCAAGGTACATGCCCTTGGCCGGAATCGAACCTGGGACCTTTCAGTCCACAGACCGACGCTCTATCCACTGAGCCAAACCGGTTAGGGCAATAATACATTTTCACATCGGATTTTGGGGAATAAAACCACAGGAAAACATAACGAGTAAAAAATATCCCTTGAAATCACCATTAACATTTTGAAATATTTTTATTCTACCCCATATACGTATATACATGTTTATGCTTTAAAATAAGAATGTGAAATTGAAAATATGCTGTGTTTTTAAAACTTCATTTAATTCACAAATATGTGTTGAGCACCTTGTATGTGCCAGCACCTTTTCGGGTTGTGATACCTCAGTTAGCAAGACAGATAAAAACCCCTGACCTAGTGGAGTTCATGTGGTGGTGGGGCTGGGGAACAGAAGTCATATGATGAATCTGGAAATTGTATAACATGTGAGATAAATACTATGGAAACAACGGAGTAAAACAGAGGAGGGGCAGGTTGCAATTAAGCAAGGACTTGAAGTGATGGGCAAGTTCACTAGCTAGGTGGCAGAAGAAGGAACCACCAGGGCAAAGGTGGGGTCAATTTCTTAATTTTCAAATAGAATACTACAAATAAAACCAGAGGCACCATGACTTAGTACTATAATTAGAGAGAGCAAGACTCTGAAGTCAAAATTCCACACTTGAATCCTAGCTCTACCTTAAGCTACTTGCTTGACCTCAGTTTTCTTATCTGTAAAGGGGGGTGACAGTAATAGTATAGTGCTTACCTCATTAGGCTGTTGTGAAGATTAAGTGAGAAAATAAACATAAAACGATGCTTGGCCCCCAGTAGACATTCCGATTATTGTCAGTAGTGTAGCCACTACTATTATTACTACTTGTTGAAAAGAAAAAGAGAACAGTAACATGAGAAAGATCCCCCTTTCTCTAATCCCCAAAGGCCATTTCAGTCTTTATTTTTTTAAATTAAATATGTATACCTTTATTCATATTTCATTGTAAGGATTCCATTGTATTGCATCATAGGAAGATAAACAGTTCTCTATTGTTGGATATTTATGTTTTCCCTAGTGTTTCCTTGTTATGAGGACACTATGATTGGATGCCTTTGTGATGAAAGCCCTTCATACATACACAGTTCTTTATGTTTTTAATTTTTATTGATTTCAGAGAAGAAGGGACAGG
>NW_005357764.1:5113077-5135690 GCF_000412655.1 Myotis brandtii | reverse complement strand
GCCTTCCCGCTGCAGTTTGACAATCTGTTTGAGGCAGCTCTGCCTCTGTATCTATTTTTGTTCATAAGTTTATAATGGTCTTTATTATCCATAAATGAGTGAGATCATGTGGTATTTTTCCTTCATTGACTGGCTTATTTCACTTAGCATAATGCTCTCCAGTTCCATCCATGCTGTTGCAAATGGCAAGAATTCCTTCTTTTTTTACAGCAGCATAGTATTCCATCGTGTAGATGTACCACAGTTTTCTAATCCATTCTTCTACTGATGGGCACTTAGGCTGTTTCCAGATCTTATAGAATGCATGTGATTTCCAGAATGCATGATTAATTGTTTTCCCCTCACTTTATATTTTATTGCAAGTATTTTCCCCAATGACAATATTCTTTACAAATGATTTTTTAAAAATATATTTTTATTGATTTCAGAGAGGAAGGGAGAGGGAGAGAGAGAGATAGAAACATCGATGATGAGAGAGAATCATTGATCAGCTGCCTCCTGCACACCCCACACTGGGGATAAAGCCTGCAATCCAGGCATATGCCCCAGCTGGGAATCGAACCGTGACCTCCTGGTTCACAGGTCGACCACTGAGCAGTGCAGACTGGGCCACTGTTATTTTTAACAAATTTTAGTGAATAGGCCAAAGGTTGGAAAAAACACTGTAGCAATTTTACCAACATAAATAAATATTACATGTCTACAACTATTGTCTTCATATTTAAATCCAAAAGTCACTGCTGGTCAACAGTGTTCAGAGAATGACTAGCATGTGATCACACTGCATCACGGGAGGTAATTGGGCTATTGTCCCCTGGACTGACTTTCTGCAGCCGTTTTAACGCCTACAGGCCAATGCTCAAGGTGACATTCATTTACTAGATCTATTCAGCATATATTTAAAACTGCTGTAATACATAGTGAAGTTTTCTGTGAAATTAAACTTTTATATATACTTAATTTTAATTACACAAATAGGTCTACAGAGGTAAAAACAGGTGGGCTAATTTGTCAAATGTTTCTTTTTTAAAAAATATATATTATATATATTTTATTGATTTCAGAGAGGAAGGGAGAACGAGAGATAGAAACATCAGTTATGAGAGAGAATCATTGATTGGCTGCCTTCTGCTAGCCCTACTGGGGGTCGAGCCCGCAACCTGTGCATGTGTCGTTGACAGGAATGGAACCTGGGCCAATACTCTCCCTCTCCCTTCCTCTCTGAAATCAATACAAATACATATATTTGTATTGAGAAGGCTGGTTTGTCCTCATATATATATATTTAAAATAATAACAACAAAAAATACAAAGCAAAACCACCCTGGCTGATGTGGCCCAGTTGGTGGAGCATGGTCCTATACACCAAAGTTTGTGGGTTCCATCCCCGGTCAGGACACATATCTCGGTTGTGGATTCAATCCCTGCAATGGGAGGCAACCAATTGATCTCACTCTCCTCTCTTTCAAAAACAACAAAAAACCAACCAATAAAACACAAAGCCAAGACAAAACAAACAAAAACATCAGGCCTATTAACCCAAGGAAGTTTTATGTACAAAAAAGTACAAGACTTTGAACATTACTTAACAAACGTTATCACCTAAGAAATGGCGTTGAGTAAGACACTTTCTTGATTTAACAGCAACAGTCTACTAATTTCCCGAGGTTTCACAAAAGGAAAAATATACAATGGACAGTCTGGCTGCTGATAGGGAATCTGTACTCACCAGAGAAGGCTGGTTTGTCTTCATGATGGATCCAGGCTCCCCCATGGCTGCTGAGCTGTCTTGCTGGCCACTCCTGACATGCAGACAGCCTGTGGCTTGCTCAAAACCGCGGTGGCTTTCACCTCTGATTCTCCTTCTATGGAGGAAGGGAGTGGATAGCCCCATCAGTAGAGAATCCTCTCTCATATCCATCCTGTTCCTAAATCTTTATACAGAAACACAAAAAGATGGAATTATTGACATTGTTGAACACTGTTACTGTTTTCAAAAAGTAATGCACTTGTGGATGGGGTGGTGTTTGTAGTTTCTACCAACATTTGAATAATTTTATCATCCACTATGGCTACCTTCCATAAGAACAGCCGGTGTCGCTCAGTGGCTGAGGGTCGACCTATGATCCAGGAGGTTACAGTTCAATTTCCAGTCAGGGCACATGCCCCGTGGGGGACATGTGGGGATTGAGCAGAAGGCAGCGGTCAATCAATGATTCTCTCTCATCACTGATGTTTCTATTTCTCCCTCTCCTTTCTTCTCTGAAATCAATAAAAATATATTTTAAAAAAAACGAATCAAATAATTCTTATGTGTTTTTTTTAAAGAAGAGGAATTGAAGTTTCTCCCTCTCCTTTCTTCTCTGAAATTAATAAAAATATATTAAAAAAATGAATCAAATAATTCTTATGTGTTTTTTTTAAGAAGAGGAATTGAAGTTTCAATGCATAAAAATTTCCATGCAATTTATGTCTTTTTAAATATGTATATATATTTTTATTGATTTCAGAGAGGAAGGGAGAGGGAGAGATAGATACATCAATGATGAGAGAGAATCATTGATCAGCTGCCTCCTGCACGCCCCCTACTGGGGATTGAGCCCCCAACCAGAGCATGTGCCCTTAACCAGAATTGAACCTGGGACCCCTTCAGTCCACAGGCCGCTGCTCTATCCACTTAATCAAGCCAGCTAGGCTTGACAAATGATTTCTAATGATCGCATCACATAAACATAGTATCACACTTTGTTTTTTTGTAGTTGATAATCTATAATGTTTCTGGTTTTTAATTCTTATGAATAGTGCTGCTTATATATAAAACTTTGTTTTCATCTTTTATTAATTCTTGAGGATAGAATCCTATTAGTAGAATTACTGGGTCCAGGGGAATTAATTATTTTTTAAAACTCTTGAAACTTATTGCTAAATTGTTTCCCAGAAAAGTTATAGCCCTATGAAAACACCTTGTCTTTCATCACTGGCATTGAGTAGTATCTTTTAATCTGTCCATTTGAAAAAAAAAATTATCTCTAATTTCCATTTTTTAATTACTACTAAGTTAAGCTTTCCCCCACTTATTTATTGCCTATTTGGATTTGTTCTTTTGTGAATTGTCCATTTATTAATATTTTCTTGTTGATATGTGTTACTAATCCTTTATTACACACTAGAGGCCTGGTGCACAGAATTTGTGCACTCGGGAGCGGGGGGTGGGGTCCTTCAGCCTGGCCTGTGCCCTCTCGCAGTCCAGGAGCCCTCGGGGATTGTCCAACTGCCGTGGAGGCAGGAGAGGCTCCCGCCACTGCTGCTGTGCTCAGCTATGAGAGCACACTGACCACCAGGGGGCAGGTCCTGCATTGAGCGTCTGCCTCCTGGTGGTCAGTGCACATCATAGCGACCAGTCGTTCCGGGGTTCTGTTGATTTGCATATTAGCCTTTTATTATATAGGATAAGATGTTGTAGATATTTTCCCAATTCACCATTTGTTTTTTTAATTTTGTTGTCTGATGATGCTTTCATTTTTAGGCAATTAGTTTTTAATTGTCAATACTGATACACTTTTAGCTGAAGTATGTAAGGGCAAAGTAAGAAGGTACATCTCGCATTTAAAGGAGAACTTTTAGGATCGATTTACCTTATGATATTAAGCAATCTGCATCCGATTGATGACAGTGCCTTGGAAGAAGTCCTTGTGTTTTTAACATATAAGGATAACTGTAATCAGCTATCATTTCTGTGTAAATATCACCTCTTGTTTATACCCAGCTCAGATCCCACCCCTGTAAACTGTTCTGCACCTGCCCCAAATGTATCATCCTTTTCACTTCTGTAATTTATTTCCAAAAACATTTATTGACTATCTGTGTGCAAGGCAGTGTGCCAGGTACCCTGGGAAGAAGACACCTGTCTTTGAAGAGCTTACCATTTAGTGAAGGAGTGAAAAACACTATTATTTTACATGTCGAAATGAAATGAATGCTCCATGCACTTACACCAGGTTAATTCTAAGAGAGGCACATGGGGAAGTCTTCAAGAGGCATGTGAGAACAGGATGGGCAAGGAAGTTGGACTGTGAAGGCTGAATTCAGGGTAAACAGTGTGTAATGTGTTTTCAGTTTAGGGTATGTGTCAGAGATACAGAAGAAGGTCATGTTGGAAAAGTAATCTGGGGTCATGGTTGGTGGACCTTAAATGCTAGTTTGCACTTTATCCTGTTTGAAATAGAAAGCTTTGTCATTGTAAGCTTTCTTCTTTTTTCTCTTAAAAAATGTTGCTTTAATTATGTTCTGTTATAAAATTAATAATGCTGTTTCCCCAATTCTCAACAGTTTCCAAATGATAAAAGGAATAGATCACATGTTAGAGAACCACTCTTTTTTTTTTTAAGTTGATTTCAGAGAGGAAGGGAGAGGGAGAGAGCGATAGAAACATCAATGATGAGAGAGAATCATTGATTGGCTGCCTCTTGCATGCCCCCACTGGAGATTGAGCCCGAAACCCAGGCATGTGCCCTTGACCGGAATTGAACCTGGGAACTTCAGTTCGCAGGCCCATGCTCTATCCACTGAGCCAAACTAGCTGGGGTGAAAACCACTCTTAATATTTGTGGTTTACTGTGGGAGGTTTCCTGTATACATGCAGAGACATAAACACAGTCACGCATACAGTCTACACAGATGGAATGGGAGCACACATTGTTTCATCACCCGTGCTTCTTTACTGCCTGCTGTTGTGGATGGAAGAGGGGCCCTGCAGGAGCTGATGGCAGGCTCCCTGGGAGAGCTGCTGAGGGTCATCAAGCTAGGGCAGTGGGGGCAGAAAGACAGCGATGGATGCCAAAGACAGTTCAGAAACAGAACTTGTATTATATTGCCTGTTTTCATTTTCACAGTCACATTTCCTTCATTGCAATTTTCATTTCAATAGCCACTTTTTATATTTTCTTTTCTTAGCCTTTTCGGGACAAATTGCCGGTTCCCTTGGAAAAATAGTTTCCATGACCTCATTGGTAGTGGAGCCTCAATCAACTTGGAATTTTGTTCCTGCCTCCTCTCTCCACTGGGAGGAGGGAGAAGCGTCCCCAGTTCAAGAGCATTATTGATTTATGTGAACTCATTTTGAACTCATTTTAACTGTGATCACTAAGAATAGACAAGGGATTAAGTACTGATTGAAAAGGAATTGCTGGTACAAGCAAGTTCATTGACAGTGCTTAACAGGCTTCAGGCCCTGAGCTATACAAAGAATCATGCCCAAGGTCACAGTTAATTGGCTGAACCCAAACTTGGACCCCAGGCTGATTCCAAAGCTTGTGCTCATTTACTGTGTAAAATTAGGTCACCGATCACTTAAAATCAATGTTCTGAATGTTAACAACTATAGGGGGAAACGCCTCAAGTCAAAATCTAGCTTAAACCTTTGTACGTGGGCAGCTGAACATACTCTGCTTTAGTATTTTCAGTGATTGGTCTATAGTTTGAGCAAACATTAGAGCAAGGATGCCAATGACATTTAGTTCCTCAGGCGGCTTTTAGTTTTCGGTACCCTGCTGTCATTGAGGCCATGGAATCAATTCTTCCAGTGACCAGCAGTTTGCCCGGAAACACTGGGAAAATCAAATTCAAAATGTATATTTCTAGCCCAGCTGGCGTGGCTCAGTGGTTGAGCATTGACCTATGAATCAGGAGGTCCCAGTTCATTTTCAATGACATTTAGTTCCTCAGGCGGCTTTTAGTTTTCGGTACCCTGCTGTCATTGAGGCCATGGAATCAATTCTTCCAGTGACCAGCAGTTTGCCCGGAAACACTGGGAAAATCAAATTCAAAATGTATATTTCTAGCCCAGCTGGCGTGGCTCAGTGGTTGAGCATTGACCTATGAACCAGAAGGTCCCAGTTCATTTCCAGGTCAGGGCACATGCCTTATTTGCAGGCTCAATCCCCAGTGGGGGTGTGCACCAGGGCACATGCCTTATTTGCAGGCTCAATCCCCAGTGTGGGTATGCACGAGGCAGCCAATCATTGATTCTCCGTCATCATTGATGTTTCTCTCCCTCTCCCTCTCCCTTCCTCTCTGAAATCAATAAAAATATTTTTTAATGTCTATTTCTATCAAGGATGAAAGTCTGTAATGTGTCTTGAATATGGGTGAACACAAGTGGGAAGCCATTTGTTCCTAGTTCAGTATCTTAAATTTGGAGGCAGTCAGGGTAGAAAGCACTTCATATTTTAAAAAATCACATTATTAAATAAATATAAAATTAAAAACCATCCATAACCTGCATTATATTATGCTATGTTATGTTATGTTATGTTATGTTATATTGCAGTGCCTATTCCAACCCACACTGCCCTGTGAACCCCACAGGGAGCCGTAGTGGATGCTTTCTGTGGGTGATTGTCTTGTCTTGTCCTCTCAGGACAGCATGAGTCGCTTTCTTCCATTAGGCTTAGTCCACCACAGTCTGGCTCCTCTGCCCCCTGGTGTCTCACTGAAGTATCCCCACGAGTGTCTGGGGTCCCAGTAGGCAGGAACTTCAGGGACATGAGGGAGGTGGGTTCCTCAGGGTGGCAGTAAAGGGACTTTGCCCAGATAACCAGGTTTTGCAGTCAGGACTTCTGGAAGGAATCATGTTTGTTCCTGCTAACCAGCGTCGGGAAATAAGACGGGCCTTTTCTTTCTCATGCCTGCGACTTTTTAAGCTCAGTCTTTTCTGAGGTCAAAGGGAGTTTATTTCTAAACCTCAGTGACAAATGTCAGATCCTTGGCCTCTGTTGTAAACTGAGTTTTTGTATCTGTGGTTGACTTTTCAGGCCACTGATCTGATTCCTCAGACTTGCTTGGCTGTTAGGCAGGGAACCAGTAGGCCTGGTCCGCAAAGACTCGGAAGGCTGTGTCCTGGCTGGGGGATCAGGAGCAGACCTTGCCCTTTGCTGCCCTCAGTGACACATGCTTTGTTCTTATAGGTGAGTTTTGACTTAAAAGTTTTTTTTCTTCTACCCCACGAGGGACATTTTGGGGCTCCATTTTCCTTTCACATTGGTCGGTATCTAAATTAGGAGAGCTTAGTTTGAAAGGCCTGCAAAGTCCTATTTTAACCATTCCTTTCATTGTAGAGTGGAGCACCTGCTTGGGACAAGATGGACAAATCAGGAACCCATTTGGGTATTCCATTCAGCTGGGCTTGGGGATGGGCTTGGACAGCACTGAATGTCTGGAAATAGAGTTCCACCAACAGCATCTGGCTTTACAGATAGACAGTTAAGCAATAGCTCAACTCTTCCCTAAACTCTTATACTAGTATACTTGTAGGTTTAGCTTGCCTTCTGTTTAGTGACATGGGTAAAGGTGGAAAGAATCCTTACACATCAATTCTCCAGCTTCCTAGTCAATAGTTCTTAGAGCTCATTAACAGAGAGCTCAAAATAAAACTATTTAAAATAAGTTAGACTAAAAGACTGAAAGAGACTGAAAGTTGTATGTATGTAGATTGAGATCCTCCCTTCTAGATGGAATGGGTTGGGGGAGGAGTCAAGCTGAAGTTGGGGTAATTGGGGGAGCGAATGAGGTGGGCAGGCAGCCAAAAGGCTAGTCTCAGAAGATAAGCACTTGCTTGCTGCATTGAGACTATCAGCTAAGTAAAGAGCAAACAGTTTTACGAACAGCCCTCTGAGTAATCATTTGTGACATTGAACAATGAGCAAGAAACAGGAGGATGAATTCTGCCTCTGAGGCGGTGCGGGCTGGGGAAGAAGTCCCTAACAGTACTGGTTTGACTTACCTGTGTTGGCTTCATTGAAATACTAGCAGTTCAAAAGGAAAACAGGGATGATGTAGGTCTCTTCTCAGGTACCTATCCCCAGGTGGCTCGAGCTCCCAGGAGCAAGGTGCTGTGTCCTCATCAGTTGGGATATTGTTCTAAATGTTCAGTAAAGATGGATAATGATGAAATGGCAACTTGTTACATAAGAATGACTTGCATAGCTTTGAGTTTTCTTTTTCAGAATGGGGTCACAGGGCACTGTTGTCAATACCTTCAACAGTTATGCAGTATGTTCAGCAACTATTGATAATGATAAAATAGTAACAATTTGTCACATGATAGTGAGTCTCACCACTTTGTTCTTTTTAAAAATGGGGTCATAAAAAAATATAAGAAACAGGAAAAAACCCCAAAAATATAAAAAATAAAATGGGGGTCAGAGTTTTCTGTCTACACACCTCTCATCTGAGTCAGTGAACAACTTGGCTATGTTACAATAGGGGTACGTAGTTCGAGAATTTTTAAAGCCAGGAGTGTGGCCATGGAGAGGGCTGCTTTTCTCCGCTTTTCTGGATGTAAACTCCTGGTTATTTTCTTAGATGTTGATTGAATGGAAGTGAGCATAGCATAGTTAGCAACGCAAACATCTGCGCTAAGTCCTGCAGGACATCAATTCCAGATAGAATGGCTGGAGGAAGAGCAAGGAACAAAAATACAGAGGTGCTTGTGGCGCTCGCAAGAGGAAAGGCTCGGCTCCCTCCCCTCCCCCCATGTCTAAAACACAAACCATTGAGGGCTTCTGTCTTATTGGAAAGAGGATAGAGGCTGCAGGGTGGCTCATGATGTGTGGCACCCTGTTCCTTCCTCTCTTCTTCCTTCCCCAATCTTCCTCTTCTTTCACAATGATGACAGAATTTACTGGGCAAAATAATCCTTTCTTTTTTAACTGGAAAATTTTGTCAAAATGTCACAATGTCCTAATGTCCTTTGAGCTCAACATAACTGGGCCTTAGAAACTTTCCAGGGGAGAGACAATACGACCACAGTCTGCACAGAGCCTTCTGTGTGTCTGTGACAGCAAAGACCAAGACAATCATGCTAATGTTGTTGGTTAGGGCTGGTTTTTTTCCTGCTGCTTCTTCGTGGTAGTTCAGTCTAAATTTTTAAAGAACGGTGCTTATGTCTCCACTAAGAGGAATTGTTTATGCCTCAAAGGTAACAAATCCCATGTCCTATTACCATTTTGCTCCAGAAGGTGTAGTGGGTTGACCCCCCCCCCCCCCCCCGCAAAGATATCTCTATGTCGAGAATGTGACCTTACCTAGAAAAAGGATCTTTGCAGATATAGTTACATTAAGGGTCTTAAGATGAACCCAGCTTGGAGTATCCAGGTGGGTGATAAATCCAATGACAAGTGTCCTTCTGAGAGACAGGAGAGGATAAGACACAGAAAGGGAGAACGCCATGTGAAGATGGAGGCAGAGATTGGAGCAATGCCGCCAAGGAAGCCGAGAGACCCTGGAGCCGCCAGAAACCAAAGAGCAAGGAAGGATTCTCTTCTAGAGCCCTTGGTCAGCTGACACCTTGATTTTGGACTTCTGGCCTCCAGAACTCTGAGAGAACAAATTTCTGTTGTTTTAAGCTACCCAGTTTGTGGTAATTTAAGGTAGATATAGGAAACTAATAAAGAATGTTGAGAGGACATGGGGGATTTATCCAAATCTCACCAAACTGGAGGATTCTGTCCTGAAGTGGCTTTCCTGAGGTCCTAGGACTAGATGGCCCAGGGCTGTGAAGATCAGGCATAGCTCAACTCAAACCCGTGGTGTGACTGTGGTGGAGAGTCCTGATGTGTAGGCCAAATTTCAGGAGCAAAAGTCCCATGATGGTATAATGCAGTGGTTCCCAACGTGGGGCACATGCCCCGCAGGTGGGCAATTTGATTTTTAAGGGGAGCAATTCTAGAATGAGTTATTAACAGTGAAATTTTTGCATATCTTATGGTTCTAGGGGCCTCATATACAGTATAAAATATAGTAACTTTATGCATTTCAGTTCTCTATTGTATGATTTGAAACTTTATTTGCTATTTTTTCATATTATTTCATATTATTACTAGAAGCCCAGTGCATGAAATTCATGCACAGGGTGGGTGTCCCTCAACCCAGCCTGCACCCTCTTGCAATCCAGGATCCCCCTACGGGATTGGGCCTAAACTGGCAGTTGAACATCCCTCTCACAATATGGGACCACTGGCTCATAACCACTCGCCTACCTGCCTGCCTGATCGCCCCTAACCACTCTGCCTGCCTGCCTGATCGCCCCTAACTGCTTGTGTGCCTGCCTGATCGCCCCTAACCACTCTGCCTGCCTGCCTCATCGCCCCTAACCGCCTCTGCCTTGGCCCCCGCCGTCGCAGCTTCATTAGGAAAGACATCTGGAATGATGTCCGGAAGGTTGTTCGGCTATCTGGTCTAATTAGCATATTACACTTTTATTATTATAGATTTTTTTTTTTTAACAATTTCTTAGTGATTTCTTCCTTAGTACTTCAACTGTCCTTTCGTTTTTTTATTTTTCTCTTTCATGGATGCCATGTTCTTTGGAAGCTTGTTTAGACCAAGTTAATGGCCTTTTAGGCTTCCTCCACGTGAATAGGAGTTCACTTTTTTGAATAATAAGAATTATATGTCACGGGAGGGGGGCATCAGGATTTTAGAGATGCTTAGGTGGGGCCTGGTAAAAAAAAATGTTGGGAACCACTGGTGTAAAGGTGTCTAGACCCAGAGGCAGGCTCCTCATTCTAGCAGGTATGCGGGGGGGGAGGGTGTTTCTTGTCAGTTCATTCTCTGAACTGCAGGTCCCTGACTCCTACTCCACCCATGACAGGCTCACTTTCCCAGAACCCACCACCACCTGCACTGCCTGCATCCCCCTGGAACCATCCGCCACACGGCATTGCAGGTCGTCATCCCCAGGCCGAGAGAGTTGACAGACAAGATGAAATATCTCAGACTTCCAGTGTAAAGAACCATAGGTGACTGTTCCCGTCCTCTGTAGTAGACTATAAAGCAATCACCTGGTGGGAAAGATGGACGTAGCAACAGAGCTATGGGAGGGTGTGCTTAGGACTAGACAGAGATGTGTTGTGTGCTGGGGAGCCCAGAGGAGGCAGCACTTCTCCCTGGGAGACTGGAAGCTTCTGAGACAAGATATTGGAGGTGAGTAATGACTGAGGAGGGCGGGGAGAGGCTTCTGGCAGAGGCGTCAGCACGAGCAAAGGCACATAATAGGTTTGTAGAACAGCAAGAAGTTCAGGGTCATAAGAGACAGGAGTGAGGATGGGAGTAAGTACAGAAACAGGTTGGAGGAGGTGGGTGGTGCCAGGCTATTAAGGGCCACACACATCCCTGATGACTCAAACAGAACGTGTCCAAACTCAACGGGTTGCCTTTCCCAGCCCCCTCTTCCTCCCGCAGGGGCTGCAGCTCCTGAAAGGGATCAGCACCCACCCGGCTGGCAGGGACCTGCGCACCCGGCGTGATTCTTCCTCACCCTCTTCATTGCCTCCTGAATCCATCCGGCTCTCTCCATTCCTGCGCCAGGCCATCATCATCTCCAGCCTGGACATCTGCAGTGGTCCTTCCCTGCACCCCCCTTCACACCCAATCTTCTTGTCCCAGTGTGACTGCCTCCCCTCCATTCTTACCTGCAGCCAGTGATCCATTTAGAACACAGATCTACTCATATCACTGTCTGTGTGAAACTCTATTTTAAGTGGCTCACAAGACCCTCTATAATTCAGCTTCAGATAAAAAAAAAATACAAGCACAGAGGAGCTTGTATGGAAAGCAGTAGTGCCCTGACATTCCCCATCCGCAGCCTTTCTCCCTGCAGAACCTCTTGGCCAGTTCTGGGTTTGGGGACTGCTGCTGGTTACCCCCACATCCCGGTATTATGCTTATACTGGAGTTTCTTGACTTATCAATCTTGAATATCCTAGTGCAATAAATAAGAGTCCAGTTGACTTTTATTGCCTTTTATCTCTCTTATCCAGCCTCGGAGTATTCCTAGTTCCTCCTCAGGTCTGTTTGGAAACCACAAAATATATACTTAAACCTTAATGTCTTGCTTCCTCAATCTTGGGCAGACCACTAACTTACCACTTTGTAAGGTGGGAATGTTAGAGCTCCCATCCAGCCATTCACCCTCCACACCCCAACCACTCCTTGCCCGCACCTTGACGTACACATTATGCAGTTTGATGATGTTTGCATTCCATTTAACCATAGTGAAACTTTCCATCGGTGTTCACTGCAGTTCACCTCCGTGCTGTGTTTCAGTTTGATGCACCTGTGACCCCTGCCTTTTCATCGACTTTTTAAAAAAAATCTGAGAGTGTAACTGTTTCTTCCTCTTCTTCTCCTTCTCCTTCTTTTGCATTCTGTGAGTTTCCCAAGCCATCAATCATGCTATCTTTTCTATTGACTTCCCTCCTCCCCCAGGTCCCAACTCTCTCCAAGAGCCCTCAGGTCAGCCTGTCCTGGTGGCTGTCCAGGCGTGCTGCACAGCTCCCAGCATGCCTCCGGGCACTCCCCTTACTGCTCTCCTGGGGTGGATGAACTGTTTCTGAATGTCCTATCTATCCCTTCTCTTGGCAATTGCTGAAGCATGCTATCAAGTAACTGCCTAAGAAAAGATGCTTAGAGGGCAATTTTTTTTTTACCTTTTTTATTATGAAAGACTTCAAACACGTATAAAAGAAGACAAAGTAATATAATAATGAACGTGGGATAAACCATGTCTCATTGTTACTGGTTTGATCATTTGTCTAGGCCTTTTCAGTAGACAACTAGAAATACATTTTTAAAAAATATATTTTTATCGATTTTAGAGAGGAAGGAAGTGGGAGAGAGAGATAGAAACATCAATGATGAGAAAGAATCACTTATGGGCTGCCTCCTGCACACCCCTCCTGGGGATTAAGCCCACAATCCAGCATGTGTCCTGATGGGGAATCAAACCATCTCCTCCTCATTCATAGGTTGATGTTCAACCACTGAGCCATGCTGGCTGGGCTAGATATACATTTTTTAAAGGGGAAATACATCATACATTTATGCTAAGCATCTGAATCATGTTGAAGACTAAGGGTTTTTGCTTAACCTCCTAGATCCTATATCTCCTTTCTCCCACATGAGATAAATGTATGAACATTTCTTTAGTTTCCCTGATACTGAATTGGCAGCCTGGCTTGGTGTAGAGAGTTCTGGGTTGAATACATCATACATTTATGCTAAGCATCTGAATCATGTTGCAGACTAAGGGTTTTTACTTAACCTCCTAGATCCTATATCTCCTTTCTCCCACACCCAACATGAGCTAAATGTATGAACATTTCTTTAGTTTCCCTTATACTGAATTGACAGCCTGGCTTGGTGTAGAGAGTTCTGGGTTGAGAACAGTTTTCCCTGAAAACTTTGAAGACATTGCTCTGTTTTCTTCTAAGCAACCAATGTTGCTAATGAGAAGCATAGTGCTATTCAAACATTTTTCTTGTATGTGGCTTTTTTTTTTTCCATTTAGGGGAGCTTTTAGGATTTGGTGTTTACCATTCTGAAATCCCACTATGACATGTCTAGGTGTGGGTCTTTTTAAATTAACTTTGATCCACATTTGCTTGGGAAGGTGGATGGGGGGAAAGTATTCTGTATACAAGAGATCGATTAGCCTCTGGCTTTGAGCTCCTGTCTTGATGCCTCCATGGCTTTTGTGGCCTTAGAAGTCCAGAGCCTGGGAGGGGTGTCTGGACAGGGGATGCAACCCCTCTGTGAGTAAAGGTACTTTAAAATTTTCCCTTACAATCTTTCTAAAGGAATCTTGAAAAGAGAGGAGGTAAACGTGAACTGGGAGTCAGCCTTGCCCCTCAGCACTCTCCCCTCCCTACAGCTCTTCTCAGTTCCTGGAATGGGTCTTATTTTCTCTAAATTTGATTTCTTCATCTTGGAACTTTTCTCCTTCTCTACCTCCACCCACACCAACTTTCTGCTCATCTTCCAGCCTGTGCCTCTTCCTTGAGGTGTCTCTGATCCTCCACTAAATCAGGTCCCCTTTTACTTGTTCCCCTCACATTCTGTGCTTTCCCTGTCACCACGCGTCTCCATCTCCTGCCATTGCTTGTTCAGTCTCTGTTTTCAGACTTGGAGCTTCTGGACATCGGGATCTCATCTTCCTTGTTCAGGGCTATAGTCCTGCTTCAAAGACGTCTCAGCGAGCAGCCATGAGTCCATGCGGGGGGCAATGTGGGTGATGAGCTGCAGAGAGCTATGTCAGGGAGACCGATGAGGAGGCTATTGCTGGAGTCCACAGGAGATGAGAGGGCCCTGACTAGGGTAGTGGTAGGAGGGCGGAGAAGAGAGCCTGGTTGTCTCTGAGGACACAATCAGGATTTGGTGACCTTTACTAGTAATATAGTGATGAGGGAATATGAGTATTCAAAGATAATTTCACAGTGTCTGTCTTATGAGAAGAGGAAAACAGTGCTGTTGTTTGCTGAGGTAGAAAGATTGAAGAAAGGAAAGGTACAAGTTGAGTTTGGACAAGTTAAGTGGTGGGTCACCAGGGAGGTAGCTGCAAATGAGGATCTAGAGCTCAAGAGAGACGTCTGGGCTGGAGCTATGGGAGTTATGAATTTCTAGATCAGCGGTTCTCAACCTGTGGGTCGCGACCCTTTTGGGGGTCAAACGACCCTTTCACAGGGACCCTTTCACAGGGGTCGCCTAAGACCATTGGAAAACACATATATAATTACATATTGTTTTTGTGATTAATCACTATGCTTTAATTATGTTCAATTTGTAACAATGAAAATACATCCTGCATATCAGATATTTAGATTACAATTCATAACAGTAGCAAAATTACAGTTATGAAGTAGCAATGAAAATAATTTTATGTTTGGGTGTCACCACAACATGAGGAACTGTATAAAAGAGTCGCGGCATTAGGAAGGTTGAGAACCACTATTCTAGATGGTGGAGAACATGAGGGTGCAGGTGAACCCATCTAGGGAGAAGGTATAGAAGGGCAGGAAGGAGCAGTACGAGCCTGGGGAATCCCAGTCCTGTAGGGGCAGGTGAAGAAATAAGCCATGGAGGGAAAGAGGAAGGAGTGCATGGAGAAGCAGGAAAGCCAGGGGAGGAAAGAGTTTTAAGAAATAAGGACATAGGGAAATGGCTAAATTGTGACATGGCCATTCCTTTGGAACATGAATGAGAAGAGCTGTAGGTACTGACAAGAGTCAAAGTGCAGGCTATGGTATTTGCTAAATGAACCCAGCAACTTGATTCATGCAACCAATGTTAATTGAGTACCTACTAAGTGTCCAGGTACTGGGGATTCATTAGTGAGCCAAACAGCCTCTAATCCCTGTCCTCATGGAGCTCACATTACAGTGGCGAACACAGATGACAAATAAGGAAAATGAAATACATGGTGTGTTAGAAGGTGACAAGTGCTAAAGAGAAAAACAAAGCCGGGAAGAGGGATAGGAAGTGTAGGAGAGTTGCAGTTTCATACAGAGTGGCCCAGGGAAGGCCACACTGAGAAGATGACTTTTGAGAAAAGACACAAAGAGTGAGGAAGCAAGCCCCGTGGATATCTGGGGGAGGAGCGTGCCAGGAAGGGAAAGGCACGGGCCAGGAGTGCTCAAGGGATGGCAAGGAGTCAGTGTGACGAGTGGAGAGAGGTCAGAGGGCTCCTATCGTGTACAACCTTGCAGGCCATGATGAGAACTGAGGTTTTTACTCTGTGGGAGGTGAGAGCCATTGCAGGCTTATGAGCATGGGACTAACAGGAGCTGACTGTGCTTCAACAGAATCACTCACTGAGCAAGAGAATTGCCATTGAAAGTTCATGCTCTGAAGGCCCAAGGCATTGAGAGACAAAGCACAGAAGGAGAATTCAGAAGTCAGCGGTACACTCAAACACGATAGACATTTCTGTGGACCAGAGCAGAACGGAAATTCAGAGACTCAGTCTAGTGGAGATATCCTGGAGTTGGGCTCCTGTGATCTTGTTATCCAAGAGCTAAAAATACTCCTCACCAGGTGTGGCCTGGAGCCAGACCCACCGTGGGAAATCAGGTGGTGGGACGGAGCCTGTAGAATGAGTTGTGGTTTTTCGTGCTCTAACAAATTTTGAAATCCAAACTCTGCACGAATTCTACTTTGTTTATTTCTGGATAAATATTTTAAAAGATACGCATCCACCCAGGGAGTGGAGTGGGAGGCTGGGGCAGGGGTCTCCCTCTCTTTTTATGTCCTTTTGATGTATGTGGCTCTTTCTCTCCATGAGTACACACAAATCACAGAGAAAGTAACAGGAGCCTAGTGCCGGGCGGGCAGACGGAAGCAGTTTTAAAAAGAAGCCACTAGGTTGATCCATTAAGAGGCGATGTCAACAAGAACAATTTCCTTGGAGTTGTGGAGACAAAGGACAGATTGTTAAAGACACGACACATGAGTGAGTTAAAAAGTAGACTGCTCTTTCAAGAAGTCAGACAGGAAAGGGAGGGAGAGAGAGAGATAAGGAGTGGGCACAAGAGGGAAGGAGGTCAAGAAAGGCTTTTTAGCCCTAGCCGATTTGGCTCAGTGGATACAGCGTCAGCCTGTGGACTGAAGAGTCCCAGGTTCGATTCCGGTCAAGGGCACATGCCTGGGTTGTGGGCTCGATCCCCAGTAGGGGGCGTGCAAGAGGCAGCCAATCAATGATTCTTATCATTGATGTTTCTATCTCTCTCCCCCTCTCCCTTCCTCTCTGAAATCAATAAAAATATATTTAAAAAAAGAAAAAAAAGAAAGGCTTTTTAGATGGAGGAGACTTGAGGATATTGGCCAGATAAGAGGGTAGGGGAAGGAGGGAGGGAGAGATTTAAGTTGTGAGAAAAGGAAGGAAACGCCCTGGGGAAGAGTTGGGGGACGACTTTCTCGGAGCCAGAGGGAGGGTGGTCCAGGCAGCACTCTCGGACACCGAGTTGGGCTGGGTGAGTGGTGGACGGTGGGGCTAAGGGCTTTAGAAGCTGACCCACGCCCAGCAGCTTCAGTGACAGTGTGGCCTGTTTGCCCCACATCTCTCCTGTCATACTTTTCGGACCCTCTGCTAGACTGTGAGGGCAGGAACCAGGCCTGATGTATCTATCCCCTTGGCTCTAGCACACAGTAGGCCTTCAGTTAATGCTTGCTGGCTGAGTGGACGGATTTTATTTGTGAAAAAGAGGCCCAGGCCTCAGCTGAGAGTGGAGAGGGATGGAGTGGGGGAAGTGACTACTCTTTGAAGCAGCTGCCGTGGGAATGGGACAGGGTGGTGATTAGGAACCAGTGCAGGATTTCCAAGCGGCTCTGCTCTGTCTGCTGAGCAAGGCTCCATCAGGAGGTCATGCTGTCAGGCAGCGGGGCTGGTGGTATTTTTCTCTCACACAGCGCCGGCCTGCAGGAGCGTGCAGGGAAAGCAGATGGGGTTTTGTACTGCGAGTTGACCTGCTGTCATCCTCCCAGCGGAGGCCTGGAGGAGTTCGTGTAGCTCCCCGAGGCCCTGGCTTCATTCCTAGAGAGTGTTCTTGCCTTGGGTGGGCTCATCCTTTGTGCCGGTAGCTGCTGTGACCAGAGCAAATTAGTGCGTTAGCCTCAGTCCAAATGTCACCCCCAGGGAAGCCTCTCCTGCCTCTCCCTCCCCTGGATCCCAGGCAGGGAGTGTGGCGAGTCCCGCTAGGAAGCCTGGGCTGGGGGTACAGCAGCTGCCAGGACAGGGCACATACTGGGAGGTCGGGAGCCAGGGTGAACCATCAGGCTCCACCAGCAGGACCGGTGGGGTTGCCGAGCCGAGGAGAGCGCTAGTCAGGACACGGGGTTCTGGAGGCCCATAGAGAACCAAAGTCCAGGGCACACGGACAGGCCCGGTGAAGGAGGCAGATGTGAGGGGAGCAGGTGGAGGCGGGCAGTGAAGGCTGGAGCAGGTTGCTGGCACAAGTTGGCTCAGGACTTGTGCTAAGTATTGCTGGGGCACGGGCCCTTCTATTTGACTCCCAACACATGTTGCTTTGCTGAGGGGAGGTTTTTAAAGGGGGGTGAGTAGACAAGTAAATGATTATAATTATAATATATTTTTAAATTTTTTAAAATATATTTTTCTTGATTTCAAAGAGGAAGGAAGAGGGAGAGAGAGATAGAAACATCAATGATAAGAGAGAGTCATTGATCAGCTGCCTCCTGCTGGGGATGGAGCCTGCAACTGAGGCATGTGCCCTGACTGGAATCGAACCGTGATCTCCTGGGTCACAGGTCGGCACTCAGCCGTTGAGCAATATGAGCCGGGCATAATTAATAATATTTATGGTTGCTTTCCTGTTGGCCCCTGACGTTTGAGAGGCGATAACCATGCCTTATCATCCCCATGCCCACGGCACACGGTAAGTGCTCGATGAATCTTTGTGGCGTGAATGACTAAATGGCCTGAGTGTTTCGTCAGTCCAAGAACTTTGATTATCGTAATAGCCTGGTCCAGCAGGATCCTGAGAAGTGAGCCTGTCCTCCCCCTTCCCTCCAAGAGGGACTTCACAGATGAGAACAAATTCTAATGGCCCCACATCTGCAAGTTATCAGAAAAATGAACTCTTACCTGAAATGAACTCAGCGTATCTCACCTGTAGTCAGAAGAGCAGACTAAGTGAACTCTTCCGACTTCAGGCACCTACCCACAGCCACTCTCTTCTTCTTTCTAGCAATGTGCCCCGCCCTAGGGGCCGAATCATTATTGTTTGTTGTGTGGGAAATTATCTGTAAACTTCCAAGTACTTGACTGAGCAAGCCGGCCAGAGGTCATGTGCAGAAGGACTCATAGGCCAGTTTAAGACTGCCCCACTTAATGATGTAATTCAAAGCTTGCAGTGAGAAGCAAGGGGAAATAATTGGGGTAGGTGAACCCACGTAGGGTAAGGTGTGCAAGTGTGGAAGGAGCACCCTGGCTGAAATCTGTGTTCTTTCTTCCCTCCCTTTCCCCCTCCCTCCCTTTCCCCTCCCTCTCTCACCCCCATCCCCTTTTTTTTACACTGACAGTGTGGTTATGAGAACCAGAACCGAGACGGAACAAAGAGGCTCAACAAACAGATGGTGCCTGGAGCCAACACACACTCTATGGAAGAACACAGGGCAAGTACCCCGACTACAGCCACGGCACGGGGGTGACCCTATGGACAGCTAGAGAAGAGCACACGAGGGGCCAGAGTAGGACCATAATGGGGGTCACCAAGGTGGCTGATTTGAGGGTGACAGCTGTCAATCTGGAATTAGCATGATCCTTACCTTATAACTTGGGTTATCCGTCCCTTTCTATCTACAGCTAACACTCTTGTCTTCCTGTATCATTTTTATCTGGGCTCCACGTCCATATGTTTCATTTATTCTAGTCTAGCATGTCTCGCAAGTTACCAACTTACTATCTATACTTAACACGTCATAGACACTTTGCCTGTTTTTCATTTTTCTTGCCTTCTACAGCAAATCTAAATATTCCCCATAATATAGGCAACACACATTACATTAGCCTGGGCCAACCTTTGGCAATCCTGAAACTTCTATGTGGTCTAAGACTCATTTCTGGTCAATGAGACCCCAGGGGAAGATTTTAGGGGACATCTGGGAAAGATTTTCCTCCTTGATAAAAGACAGGAGCAATGCGAGGAAAAAGTCCTTTGTCCTCCTTCCTCCCTTCCTCCCTTCCTCCCTTCATCACTGAAACAATGGCTGGCACATAATCGACACCCAACAAATAGTTGGTTGAATAAGTGAGCGAATAATGCTGGTGTCCAGCCTTACATCTGTGACTTCAAGTCATGCTTCCTCTTCTGATTCTTCATTTCTAAGTCCAGGGTTGGGAAAGTGAAAGCAGGATGGAGAAAAGAATCTTATGATGATGATTTAATAATAATAATAATAATAACAGCTAACATTTCTTGAAAGTTCATTCTGTGTCAGAAATGGTTCCGAGTGTTTCATATTCATTCCCACAATAACCATATAAGGTGGGAGTGATGATTATCCTCATTTTGCATATGAGGAAACTGAGGCACAGAATATCAGGCAGTTTACCTGAAGTCACTCAGCTGGCAAGTGGTGGCCCTGGAATTTGAATCTACACAATGAGAGTTCAGAGAGCACCCACATTGACACGATGTCATCTGCTAGTTTCCTCTTGCTGCTGTAACAAATTACCACATACTTTGTAGCTTTAAACAACACAGACTTATTATCTTATAGTTCTGGAGGTCAGCAGTCCAACACAGGGCTAACATTAAGGTGTTGGCAGGCCTGCCATCTTCTGCAGGCTGTAGGGTAGAACACTATATCTCACCATTTCCAGTTCTTCCTTCCTTCCTTTCTTTCTTTCTTTCTTTCTTTCTTTCTTTCTTTCTTTCTTTCTTTCTTTCTCTCTTTCTTTCTTTCTTCCTTCCTTCCTTCCTTCCTTCCTTCCTTCCTTCCTTCCTTCCTTCCTTCCTTTCTTCCTTTCTTCTTAAGAACATGTTTTTATTGATTTTAGAGAGAGAGAGGGAGAGGAAGAGAGAGATAGAAACATCAATGATGAGAGAGAAACAATGATTGGGATTGAGACTGCAAGCCTGCATGTGACCTGACCAGGAATCGGACCAGCGACCTCTCAGTGCACAGGATGACTCTCAACCAGCTGCACTGGCCAGGGCTCCAGTTCTTATTTTTGAATCACTTGCCTTGTGCCTGCATCACTGATCGCTGTTATCGTTGTCACATGCCCTTCTCTGCCACTCCTGATTCCCTCTTATGAAGACTTGTGTGTTTCCACTGGGTCCCCTGGATAATCCAGGATCATTTCTCCATCTCAAGATTCTTAACCACATCTGCAAAGTCCCTTTTGCTGTGTAAGGGAACATGTTTGCTGGTTCTGGGGATTAGGACGAGGACATCTTGGGGGGTCATTATTCTGACTACCACACCATCCTGCCTGTGCCGGTCCAGTATCCTGTATCTCGCCAGGTCCTGGACCAACAGGGCCCAAGTTCTGTCCCACACTAAGGAATCGAGGCCTGTCTCCTCAGACCTTTGCCTGCTTTCCTAAAGGTTTCTGGCTTGTTCTCTCCTCCCCCATGTACATCCCCACCCACCCCAAGCAGAGGAGGAATACTTAGCAAACCAGTAGTGTGAACCAAACAGGGGAGTTATGGGCCTTGGTGTGTGTGCATTCATTCATCTGGATTGGGTTGTATACATTGGTCAGGCTCTTAGTTCTATTTTCATTCCTCGGTCAGCTGACCCCATCCGTGTGTGTGTGTGTGTGTGTGTGTGTGTGTGTGTGCGCGCGCGCGCGCGTGCCGTGCCCCTGTAGTGCCAATTTACTTTTATTCTGCTCCTAAATCACGTTAGAGTAATTTCTCTCAGCTCTCTTGAATTCCTTCTTCCAATCTCCCTGGCCCACCCCGTGGTTCCAGGTAAAACGCTACCTCTCGGCCATCTTGACTCCAACTCAGTGGTTTCCCTGGATTCCTCCCAGCAGCAGCCTTTTCCAGACCCGTTTTGTCTGTCTGAATAAATTCCCCGCAGAGATGTGGTTTTCAGACTTATTTTTAGCTGCCGAAGAACCTTGGTTGAAATGAAAGCCTAATATATAAAGCAGATGGAATGGAGCCGTTGGGGAGGGGGTAGAGCCCGCACCCCCAGCCGGGCCCCTCCGCTGCCCCACTCTTCCCAGGGCCCCTCTGGGCCCCGTTTGAAGACCAGGCCTTGCCCATTGGCTTCTCCTCAGTTAACTGTCTCTTTCCCTATTGGCTTTGCCAACATGAGCCTTTTTTTCTCTCTTCACTCGGCTCATGCTCTTTGAAGGTCACATTTACCCCCAAAAGCACAACATTTTAACTTCCTCATCTCTGCCTCATGTGTTGCCATGTGGGGCTTCCTCTCACCTGCTTGTGTCCCACCTGTTCATGGCTGCAGGGATGGAGGCCATGCTGAAATGGGCTGACCTCTACTCAGAGCGGAGCTCTCTGGTTACTGGGCATTGACCTATTTTTTCCAGAGAATTCTTTTTGGTCACAACTACTTTGGAGGAGCAGAAACGCTCCCACCTCAGGGAGGCCCAGGTGTCGATGTGCCTGTTGGGGGTGGGGCAGAGCCATGAGCAAGAGCTTCTGACAAGTCCCATGGAGTCCCTTGTAAAGTTGGTGTCCACCCCTGTCCTCGAGCCCCCCGCCAGGTTTGGAGTGGGGTTCCCTCCCCAGCCGGCAGCTCTGGACCACAGGGGTTGCCTCAGGAGGCCCTGTAGACGCCAGGACCAGGACTTGTGAGCGTCTCTGTGGCCCATTACCTGAGGCATCCTGCAACAGAGGAAGCTCACGTTTTCCCTGGCATGGAGTCCCTTCCTGGTCCTGTTCTTTTCTCATCCTGAAGGACTAATTACTTCCATCCCTAATCTTGTATGTATAATTGTGTATTCTTTTTCTCAAAGAAAGCCTTCCAGATTCTATAAACTCCAGGCCCCACGAAACCTGGATGTGTCCCTGGGAAGTCTGGTCTCGGGGCTCTCCCAGGGGACCCAGGGATCCGCGTGTTAAAGGAGCCTCTTCTGTGAAAACAGGCAGAGATTCTCATCCCCAGGACTTCCCGAGGCATCTCTAGTGCTCTGTGTACCGGGCGTCCATGCCAGATGCTCTGGCGGAAGGCAGCAAGGATGACGTTTTGACAGGCTTCCCAGCCCATCCACGCAATATCTGCTGTGGAACTCTGAGGCGGGGACAGGCAGAAACCGGGAGGCCAGGGAGGCGCTTTCTGCT
>NW_005357764.1:5111919-5113049 GCF_000412655.1 Myotis brandtii | reverse complement strand
TCTTGGTGCAGACTCTGGCCAGACGTCCTGGAGGAGGAGTCAGACAATGGTTGCTTCTCTCTGGAACAGCTTTCCACCAGGCCAGGATGCTGGGCTAGGCCTCAGCCTGGCAGGGCCGCCATGTCACTGGAATCCCTAAATCTCGCCTGATGGGCAGGATTGCCTGCCTGGCTGGAGCATCTCGGGGACGTGTGACCCAGGCCTAGGACCCAGCAGGCTCCGCGGGGCTGCTCTTGCTCTGTATTGTTTCACAGGCGTTGATACAGGCCAGGCATGAAAGCAGAGACAGCGAGCACCCAACCCAGGCCGTGGGTTAAAGCGTCCCCCAGAGCTGCTCTTTCCCAATTCCCAACAAAATAGAGGAAAGTAGATAAGACACAGGGGAAACGTACTGTGAGCAACCAATGCAATAAACTTCAAACTTGGCACCCGAAGAAAGATCCAAAAGGCTTTGGGGGGTGAGGAGTGGCATAGCATAGCTCCGCTCCCTGCCCTGTCCTCGACGCCCAGACATTGACAAAATCCTGAGCATTTCCCTAGCGCCCGACTAGGAAAGGAAACAGATGTGAGTTGTGCCCTTATATTCTTCCTCTTCTGAATGAGCAGCATTAAAATGTGCGTGGGGAGGAATAGGGGAAGCAGGGAACATGATCTACTGCGCTGACTCAGCCGATGGAAATAAAGGCTCCAGAGCAACACTCCGGCTTGAGAAACGGATCTAAAGCCTGGGTTACCCCCTTCCTTGGGGATAGTGTCCTCCTCTCCAGCCCCAGTCGGGTGGCACGAGCCTGTGCAGGACACGAATCAGAACCCTCGGGCAGGAGCTCACTCGCGATTCCAGCAGAGACTGCACTCTGCTCCTGCTGAGCTCTCCCCTCCCCTCCCCGCTCCAGACAACCAAAGAGTGTACGGAATCCAAATACCCAGCCTCTCACTTTGCTCCAAGGGGAAAACACACTGGTCTCCAACAGTGGGGAGATGGTCGGCAAGCCCCCCTCTCCTATCATGTTACAACAGCATCAAAAAGTTCTGGACAGAGCGACCAAGCCAAGATGACAAGCAATGGGTGCAAACACACGGCAGCAAATTATTAGAGGGAAATAAATAGAGGGAAGACAGTAGGAAAAAGA
>NW_005357764.1:5104387-5110023 GCF_000412655.1 Myotis brandtii | reverse complement strand
CTTCACATACAAAATGACTTAATAAGAACATGAATTTAATAAATTGGAAGCTTAAAGTTTGGATGATAAAGCAAGGAAATTGATGGAAAGGAAACACATTGAGAACAAATAATATGATTACAGAACAAATAAATGCATTAGAACTAATAGGAAAGAGAACTGACCCACTGAGACTCCAATTACTGAGTTGGTGTAAACAAGACACATACAAAATGACTTAATAAGAACATGAATTTAATAAATTGGAAGCTTAAAGTTTGGATGATAAAGCAAGGAAATTGATGGAAAGGAAACACATTGAGAACAAAAAATATGATTACAGAACAAATAAATGCATTAGAACTAATAGGAAAGAGAACTGACCCACTGAGACTCCAATTACTGAGTTGGGGCTGTAAACAAGGTAAAGAGATGTAAGAAATCAGAATGAATGGAAACGGAACGCAGGTGAAGATGATCCCATATAAGGAGTATTTTATCCCTAAAGAAGAGAAATAAAAAATAGAGACAAAAGAGCATGTCTAATGCAGAAAAAAAAGAGACTAACACTGCAGATTGAGAGACATGTAATGTTCCAGAGAAGCTTGATTCAGAATGTTTAACACCAAGGCATCCCTTAGTTAAGAAGAAGAGTGACGTCTTTAGGAATACAAGCAGGGGGAAAAAGTCACCCATGAGGGGGAAGTTCAGGCTGGCCTCAGGTCTCTTCCCAGAAGAAAAAGGAGCTAAACCTACCACATTCAACGGGAAAGAAATTGAGATAGAAAAATATTACATGCAGTCAAGGTGGTCCCAGTGTAATGGCAACAGAAAGACATTCTTTAATAACCAAAACCCTTCTTGAAAAAACAAAACAAAAAACAGCTTAAGAATGAAATTCAGTCTATTAAGAGATGAATTGAAACCACTTGCCAATGGGGAAGCCTTGATCAAAAGACCAGTGGAGAGTATTGAAGTCATTTAAATCTACACTGTATTCCAAGTGCCACCCAAAAAGTTTAGGCTGTAATAACGAAGAAAAAGCAGTTATTTGAGCAAAAATAAGGTGCAGCCCAGGAGACACAGATATAGGTAACAATCCAAACTGCTCTGGGGAGAGAACAAAGAAGGGCTGGTTTTATGAAGGCAAAAATCACAAAGTGTAATTATTTCATGCAAATGAGGGTTGCTGACTAGGTTAACAGGTATTGGTTAGTTCCGATATGCAAACGAGGGAAGTGAAAACTACAAGAAGGATGTAAAGTTCATAAGTGTCCATGCAGCAGTTCCAGAGTGTTTATGACTCAGCCTTGAGCTGAGTTTAACAACAGTTTAGCCACTGAGGCACAATCCATGCAGAGGCTGCAAAGGCCCCAGTAACCTAACAGCTTCCTGACTCAATTTTTAAAAAATCCTTACCCAAGGACACGTTTCCATTGATTTCCAGGGAGAGGAAGGTAGAGAGAGAGAGAAACAGAGAGAGAGAGAGGGAGAGAACCTGCAACCTGGGTATGTGCCCTGACAGGGAATTGAACCTGCCACCTTCTGGTGTACAGGACAACACTCCACCACTGAGCCACACTGGCCAGGGCCTGACTAAATTTTAAGTGACTCTCTTAGTAATGCTTATTCCATTTTCCCCATTATCACAATGCAATCGCATAACTATGAAATATGTTTTTACAGAATATAAAATGATTATCATTAACCTGGATAATATAAAGATAACTAGAGGCCTGATGCATGAAATTCGTACAAAAGTAGGCCTTCCTTCCTTCCCCTGGCTGCTGGCACCAGCTTCCCTCTGGTACCCAGGACCTGGGCTTCCCTTGCAGCCCTGGCTTTATCCAGAAGGTCGTCCGGTCTAATTAGCATATTTTGCTTTTATTATTATCTACATATCTAAAAGCCCAGCGACCAGAACGGCAGAACAACCAGAACGACCAGTGGCTATGACAAGCACTGCAGCAGCTAACCAGCCTGATCTGGGCCCCTATCGCCCCCCTGCCCTGGCCCCCCAATCGGCCCCCAACACCCTGATTGGGGACGGGGACAGCCAGCCAACCACCAATGGCCCCTCCCTCCCATCGGGGCGGGCCAGCCAGACCCCACCTGTGCACGAATTTGTGCACCAGGCCTCCAGCCAGCCAACCACCAATGGCCCCTCCCTCCCATCGGCCCAGCCCGATGGGCCCCCATCGGGGTGGGCCAGCCAGACCCCACCTGTGCACGAATTTGTGTACCAGGCCTCTAGTAGATAGTATAAGAAACAAAAGTCAGGAGGAAGGGTCAAAGGAGATGGAAAGAATCATGGGAGCTAATAATACACACACATAATTGAAATGTATAATTAAAAAATGACGCCAGCCTGGCCTGTGTAGCTCAATAGTTGAGCACCTATGATTTCCATTAGGGCACATGCCCGGGTTTCAGGCTCAATCCCCAGGAGGCAACTGATCAATGATTCTCATCATTGATGTTTCTCTCTCTCTCTCCCTCTCCCTTCCTCTCTGAAGTCAATAAAATATATTTTAAAAAATGACTCCAATCTTTTAATGTTTTTCACAATTTCTGTTTAACCTCAGAGGTATCTTTTAGGAAGTAATATCTCTTGTGGTCAAGACACATTATTTGAAGTTCAACTCTTCCTTCAGTTTCACTTCAACTTCTTTTAAATTCAAGTAAAATTAAATTTAATACTTTTTATTGAAATAGCATATGTATTATGGTCTAATTCTTATAAAAATATCCCTAATGAAATTTCCTCCGATCTGCAAACAAGCATAGAAAGCTTTCTTTTATGATTTAAAAATAAAATAGAATAGTCATTCTGTAGTTGATTCTCAAAGGTGGCATACAGCTGGTTATATTTTCTTGCTTGTAATTTTAAAATATTTTAATATTCCAATAAATGAACAAAAATTTTTAAATATTAGAAAAAACATTTCCAGGCATCTCATTGGAACAGATACGTAGTCCAGAAACAGATTTGGCAGAGATTGCTGCTATCTCTCAACGGTGACCCTGCTCACATCGTATGGAATTCTTAGCTGCACACATGATGGCTAGAATGAAGACCCATTTCCCAGCTCTGGCCAAGAGGATGTAAGCAGACATGCCATGTGGCAGCTTCTGGAGTCATTGGAGAGTGTTCACTCGTTTTCTCTTCATCACCGTCATTTCCTCCTGCTGCTTGGAATGCAAAAGTCATTCTATGGGACCAAGAGGTCAAGCCCTTTCAAAGCAAAGCAATATAGAAGGTGTGTGTAGAATGTCACATGCCCTAGACTACCTGTCTGGGTAACCTGAGAAAAAAAGGCATTTCTGTCTTGTTGAGGCAAATGAACATAATCCTAACTCATCTACAGACTGCCACACACGTTAGAAATTTAGTCTGTGGTACTATTTGTGTTGTAGATCGCTGGGGAAAATGGAACGATTGGCTTGGCACACACATAAACAAATCACTGATGGACCTAAATGCGACAAAAAATGTTTTTAATGTTTATAAGAAAATACGAAGAGAATATCTTTATGAGTTTGAGATAGGGGAAAGGTTTTTTATTTTATTTTATTTAAGTGGCATTATAGGGGAAACCATAAAGGAAATAACAGAAAAATATTAGAACATCAACATTTTAAACTTTTGTATGAAAAGAAACTATAACCAAAAGTAAAAAGACAAACAACAGTGAAGTCTGTCATATTCAAGCTCAGTGAGTGCTGGGTGTGTATGGGGTGGGGTCAGAGGAGTGATCAGCTAAGTTTGAGGAGAGCCGCATATTCCCTTTCACTGTAACACAGTGGCACTGCATAGCAGCTTATCAAAATCTCTGAGGACGTCTACGGAAATCCTTTTCTGTGTGGAACTCAGCATTCCATACATGTAGTTATTTAACTGTGGGCCCACTCTGGGTGTGTATGTATCATCTGTGAACTTCTCCTGGGTGTATAAGGGACACTTAGAAATGATGCCATAAGAAATAACACTTTGACTCATGCAAAATGATTGGTGCATTTACCTTTATGTCCCCACAGGTGATATACTCCTTCAGTAGTTCTGATCAGCAGTAGTATTGAATGGGGAGGGAGTAGGTGGGGTGAGGAAAAGGTAGAAGAGGCAGGAGGAGGGGGAGGAAGAAGGAGGAGAAAAAGAGGAAAAAAAATTGGGGTTTGGGGAGTAGGTATAAATTATCGTAGTAAAGTGAACATAGCCTATGGAAGGAAGTCAGCTGTAATCTGAGTGTTTAGTTCTCATGGCCATCAGCTGGGCTGCTAGGAGCAGATATTTTGAAATATGCCCAACTAGGGGGAAAAAAAGACCATTTTAAAGATACTTTAGGGCAAATCCCAGGGCTTTGTGATGCAGAAAATGGCAATTGGGACAGATTTCTTACCAGTTATATGAAAAGAAAAGGAAACAAAAGATATGGCCTGAGATGATCAACTCAACAGTAAGGCCTGTGTAGTCTAGAGAGGGAGGTTTTATTGAACATTTTATTTCAAGTATAGTTTAAAGCCCTTTACTTATTTTATCTCATTTAATCCTGTGACATAAGTACTATAATTATTCTCATTTTGGGGATGAGGAAAGGGAGGCACCCTTAACTAAACTGCTACGGTTAAAAGCTAGCAAGGGATGGAGACAGGATTCCAACCCCGGTGGTTTGCCGTAAGTCCAGCTCCCTTACCCACTGCTCTGCCCATTTTTTGCAGATACATAATGCAGCACGTGGAACACCATGATTGCGAGGGGAACGAAATGAAAACAGAGTCAGAAAGGCCCAGTGGGATGTGAGTTCACCGGAGGGACAAGCTTTGGTTGCCTGGGAGAGAAGGGAGAGGAAAGCCATTTCAGGGTGAGAAGGCCAACTGCCTGGAAGCTGGTGGAAACACCATCCGGTGGAAGGACGAGGACACCCTCTGAAGGCCAGGTGTGCCAGTCCAGATGTGGTCTTCAGGCATCTCCAGCCAGCACACGTTTCTGAATAGGAGGGCAGGCCAGTTGTTTCTCAGGAAGATATTGGGGAGCCAGGTGTGTGTGTGTGTGTGTGTGTGTGTGTGTGTGTGTGGCGTGGATGAGGCCAGTGGAGGAACAGGAGGCAAAGCTGGCCACATTCTCAAAGGCTGAACAGAAAAGCAGAGGGAAGAGAAAAGAAAAGGTGGGTTTCAGAGGATTGGGAGCTGGATGTCATAGGGATAGTCAGTGAAAAGGATCAGAGTCCCCTGACAACTTCCGCTTGGGCAGCGGTGTTAGCTTTCTGAGTTTTGTGCACGTTTTGGGTAGTGAGATTAGCAGAGAGAATGCACACGCATTGGGAGCGGTGGTCCTCTTTGCCCAGACTCCACTAAGACGTTGCCCTAAGCCCTTGGGGGCAGGTAGGGTGATGGTCACTTGCCATCTGATGTCTTGACCATCGAGCTCGCCTTCTCTATTGCTCCAATCCCGGGCCTGAACTGCGCCTCCCGCGCATTCCCATTGCGCAAGGCGCTGTGGCACCGGCTTGAGAGGCGGAGGCGGCGCAGCCAGAGCACCGACACGTTGGCTGGTGTCCCAGTGCCTTTGCAGGCTCCGACGTGGTGAAGGCGGCTTGGTGGGGGAGACCCCTGGGGCGCACGCAGCACCCCACTCTCCTCCCACGGAACCGGCTTCCTAG
>NW_005357764.1:5074847-5103632 GCF_000412655.1 Myotis brandtii | reverse complement strand
CCTTTCGCAGGAAGGAGCCTGTACCCACCCGCCTGGCTCCGGCCAGGTGCGAGTGCAGACTGGGACCCCGGGGGCGGGAGGGGGGCTCCCCGATACTCCGCACCCCCGTGTGCCTCGGCATTTCTCTCTGTGCTGCTGGGGAGAATCTTGGCCTCGCAGGTGCTGTTGGATGGGCACCACCAGTGAGGATGAAGCCCTAGGGACCCCAGGGGGACCCCAGATGAGCTCAGGGCAGTGACAGGCCGGGTCCTGAAGACCCTGCGCCTGCTTTTCCTCCCCCTCCACACCCCCACCCCACAACAAGCGACGGAATCCTGGGTGCGATTCCAGGCAGGATCGGGCTCAGTGGTCGGGTCTGAGGCGGCCGTTCCCCGGGAACTGGAGCGGTGCCAGACTCGGCCCAGTGGGTGTTTGTCTGGGCCCCAGTTCGGGTATGCTTTCTACAGGACTCGGGGCTCCGCAGGGGGCTCTGGGCCTGAGCCTTCCAATGGCCAACTTCCTAAAGGTTTTTCTAATCCAGCGGGGGCAGGGGGACGGGGCCCTTCTGGGGGTTGTGTCTGCATGTGCCCTGGTGTCTAAGGCTGGATCTGGGTGTGTCTGGGAGGCTGGGCTGTGACAGTGGAGGAAGCTGTGTCCTCTTGCCTGCCTGTGAGCCCTGGTGGCAGGAGCAGGGGGAGGGAGAGCCCTGGGGGGTTGGGGGAGAGGGTAGGGGGAATGCTGAATATGTGACTGATAAGGAATCGGTCCTCGGGCTAAATAAGGGAGCCAGGACTTATGTAATTACGGCTATAAATACAGTCATCTGAATTTATCTATGTAAATTTTCCCTTTAACCTGAAAATACATTTGTTGGTCTACTTTGGAAATAGGCATAACTAAAGCAGGAGCTCTTGGTTTCATAACTTCTAGACCGGGGTGTTTTGTTTCCACTGGAGAGAGGACTGTGTCAGTAAGTAAGTGTAGGTACAGAAGGAGAGAGTCAGAGGTTGGATAAATCCGAGATTCTCCTCACCTCTGCACTGCACATCAGAATTTATGTCCCCAAGGAGGGCAGTGCCTGGGTCCTAGCAGACCTGCGGGTTATCGGGAGGCAGGAGACCTGGGAGTGTGTGAGTCTGTGTGCATTTTCTCTGCCCAGCTGACCAGAAAGTTATGTCTGAGGCTTGTCTGTCTGTGGCCAGAGGTTGCTCCAACAGTTGGTCTTGCAGGTGGGAGTGGTATGTAGAGTAACCAGAGTCGGACCACCTGACTTGCTGGCCATGTCAGGCAAGTTATTTAACCCCTCAGTGTTCTCATCTGAATAATAGGATGAAAATATTACGTCCCTCAGGGGGTTATTGTGAGGATCCAAGGAGAGGATCCAGGTGAGGTGCTCAGAGCGATGTCTGGCACATGGTAGGACACAGTACATGAGAAATGATACCCAGAGCCCACGTGGGTGTGAAGACTGGCCCTGTGTAAGAAGGCAGCAGAGAACGCGCTGGCTGTTGTATGGCACCCTTCCGAGGGGCTCCCGTCACTGCCTGACCAGAGATCGTCCCCAGAGGCTGAGCTGAGAGGCCAGGCTGAAGGCCCTTTCCTTCAGATTCCTAGGTTTGCTCTCTGGGAGGAGTTTGGGTGTTACCCCCATGGTGAGCTGAGGCACAGAGAGGGACCTGGCTCTGGTGAGGGTGTACAGCCTGAGCTCTGGGGCCTGGGTGACTGTGCCAGGTTCAGCTGGATGGATGGATGCCATCCATGCCCTCTACACTCCGGGCCATCAGACTCCTGGGAGGACTTGGAGAGGGTTGAATTTGAGTGGAGACCTTGGGTGGGGTTTGGGCCTGAATTTAGGAGTCTGGACTCCATTCACCTCTCCTGGCTTGTCATCCTGGGAAAATAATTTCTTCCTTTATCTTGCTATAAAATGGGCACAACCCTACCGATATTCTTCAAAGAGTTCATTGAAGGTTAATTGCAGTCTATGGCGTGTTCAGAAATATGCTTAGGTGTCTCTCCAGCCCCAGGGTTGACTTTGGTGTTAAGCAGTGGCCATGAGGCTCTGATCTAATTGAGCTATGGTAGGTCTACACTGCCTTTCAGGCTGGGTCAGTGGTCAGATCAGCCCTGGAGGGCTGGGAACTCCTAACTTGGAGCTTAGATGAGCATGCAGAGTTGTACTTTGAGGTCAATGAGTGCTGAGTTCCCGTTCCCCACATGGCATGATGTAAACACCGCAGGCTCAGCAGCCTTTACATGTTGGCTTGGTCCTGCTCAACCCTAGATCAGCCGTTGGTTACGGTCACTATATCCTGGACTAGTGCGTCTGGGACAGCCATCAGAAGATTTCCGTTGCCTCTAGCCTTCCTTAGGCAATCAGATTTCTATCCACTCTTGCTCTGCTCCTCCTCCTACTGGGTCCCAGTCCCAGGGCTTACCCTGTCTTGCCTTTGAGGGCCATCTCCTGTCAGAATCTCATGGGGCCGGGTTCCCACACTGTGGTGAGGGAGGCTTCAGGGCGGGGTTGGAAGGGTGGGAGGTGGGAGGTGGTGGTAGGGTAGGGGCAAGTAGAGATATGAGAGGGAGAGGGAAGAAGCCGCAGTATGGCAGCCTCACACCTGGCATTCCTCCCAGCCCGTCACTCCCCCCTCCCATCTCAGCTCTATCCCCAGCACCATCTGTCACTTCCTGTTGTCACCCCTGTAATCTTGACACTTCCCCAAGAAGCAGACTATCTAGGGAGTGCCTATTCCCTCCCTGAAGCTAGAGCTGGTGGGAAGGGACAGTGGGAGGCAGCCCTCTCACCCACATGGGACTCTGTCACAGAGCGGTATCTCCTTGTCCTGTAAAAATGGCCAGTTACCTTGCTGAGCAGGGAGAAATGAGAGCTGAGCAAGAGACGTCTGTGTAGCTCTCAGTGCCTGATGGTGTTGAGGGGTCATACGTGAGCCCCACCTTCCCCTGGGAGGTGGGTCTGTCCTGCCTTCCCTCCCTCATGGGCATGGTGCCATGCTATGGGTGCTCATGTTAGTAAGTTCTGCCTGGGATCTTGACAGGTCAGAGCAGGGAGGCTGGTGGGAGGCATTTGTGATCCAAAGGAGCACATGACAAGGAACCAACCAGGCTAGGAACAGGGAGGGTAGCAAGAAGGAGACTGATCACAATGCCAAGGCGATGGGAGAATGGATTGAGGCTGGGAACGCAGGGCCTGACTTTTGTCAAAAGTTGAGTGGCGGGGAGGGCACTGGATGCTTTGTGTCCATCACCTCGTTGATACCAGCAGCCTGTAGTTGGTAAGGATGCAGACTGGTCATTGACAAGTGTGGGACTGAGACCCAAGCCCAGCACTGGTATCCCCTGAGATGGCAGAGAGGGTGGGCCCATCTGAGTTTTGAGCCCTAAGGGTGGGCTAGGTGAAGGTGCCTGTTTGGGGCAGTACCTACCATGAATGCCTCTGTGGCTTGAGTCCAGCTACTGGAAGCAAGTAGCTGCAGGATGACAGAGCAAAGGGCCTGAGGGCTGGCTGGCCTCCGTGTGTCCCTTGTAGCCAGTTCAGCCTTCCTGCCTCTGTGCTGCTAGCTAGGGAACAGGATCCCCAGGCGTGGCCCCCAGGGCATGAGCTTTGCCAGACAGCCAGATGTGGAGCTGTGCAGGCAGGAGAGAGACACATCTGCCTGGGGAAAGGATGCCTCCCAAGGTCAGCATGCCCTTGTGATAGAGCTGGGGTGTTTTTTGCTGGAGCCATGTGCTTCCTCATGGCTTGTGTGAGGAACCATGGCTGGGAAGAGGTGGTGGAGCACAGCGCAAGGGGCATCTTCACTATAACATCAGTTGCCCTGGGTGGTCTTGGGCCAAATTATATCTTCTCTTCCTCAAAACATATGGCTTCCAGGTGGTCCTTGGTCCCTATCCTGGAGGCCTCATTAGAGGGACAGAACCAGAGAAGAAGGGAATAAGGGCCTATTTCAGATTTCAGGAAGTGGCTACTCTGTGAGGGGTCTCCTGGGCTTGGGGCACCTGGAGCCTAAGGTTCAGGAGGGGCTGTGGACATGGACCCAAGTGCACTTATTAGACCAGACTGTGGGGCCTGGGTGTTAGTCTGACACTCTGTCTGGTGTGGGGTGAATGGGGCAAGCGATAGAGAAGTATAGCAGTGCTGACCCGAGCTGCCGCTGGCCCATATTGGTGCCCATGCATTCCTCTGTCCCCTCCCAGCACCAGCATCCATCCTGGGGTTGGAGGGGTCAGGGTCACCTTTGCTGCCCCCATTCCCCTTTCCAAGGGTGGGATCCCATTCACTGTGGAGCACAGGTGCCCCCTTCCAGCAATGTCCAGACCACTTGTGGCTTTCCCTGCTGCAAGGCCTTGAGGGCTGCCACTGGAGTCCCTGAGCCAGGTGGGAAAGTATGATTGTCTGGGCTTCCAGTACCTTCCAAGGCCCAAAGCACCCCCCCTCCCCCCAACACCCCAGCTCCCTGGTGGGATGGATCACTCCCTCTCAGGCCACACAGCAAAGCCCAGGAATGTGAGTGTGTCCTTGGCCTGGAGTGGGGTGGGTGGACCCAGAAACCAATAACTGTGCTCTTGGCTTCTTAGAAACCTGATTTTGAAATGAGAAATGTGAAACAAGCCTCCCCAAATCACTAAGCGGCAGCCCTGGCTGTCTGTGTTGGCGCCATGAAGGTTGATCCCTACTCGTGTCTTCTCTCCCCAGCTTTCTGTTGACGTTTTGGTTCCCAGGTGGCCTCTTGCTTTGGGACAGGTATATCCTGCCTCTGTTCTTCTTTCCTGGTTAGCAGCATTTTCACCCTGACTCCTCCCACATATATCCCCTTGGTTATTTCCCGTAACCTTTGACCTCAGCTTAGTGGCTGGCTGTGGAATCCTGGGACCAGAGCCTAAGCCTTTCCTGGGAAAATTCCTAGGATTCCTATCAGACTCAAGGACAGTTGTGCTGTGACCATGGGTTCTGGCCAGAGGCCTCTGCTCTGGCTATTTACGGCCCAGGCTGCTAAGAGTAGCTAGAGTGGGGGGTCGGTGGTTTGTGCCAGAAACATGAGTGGAGAAGCTCCCAGTGGCATAGTGACTCCTGGGTCCATTGCAGGACTTGATGGCTCTCCTGGGGAGTGGACTTCCTGCCTGCCTGGCAGGGTGCTCAGGCCAGTGGGTGCCAAGCCTGGGAGCCTGGGGGATGGGGGTGGAGAGGGGACAAGTGTCAGAAGTCCAAGGCACCAGAGAAGAAACCTCTGTGGAAGGCCTGGGGTAGGGGCTGCTCTTTGTCCTGGATTCAGGAGCCAAGTACACTTATGGTGCGGTAGCACCTCTTCTCCCACCCCAACAACCAATCTAGTTTGGGAGGTTTGATCTTCGAGGTATTTATTCACTCACAGCTTCCTTGATCCTGTCGGTTCAGACATTCAGCAGATTTCCAGTTCCTTCTGCGTAAAAACCTGTTTTTGTGTGGGCAAGCTGTGAGACATGGCTTCTCCCTGAATTCTACTTCTCTTCTTGGTACAAGAGGCAACTTCTCTCGCTGGTGATTCGGGCTGCTCCCGAGGCCCAGACAGAGCATTTCCTGGTTAGGAAAAGGATGTCCTAGTTATCCATTGGGCTGCAGAACAAAATGCCATTCTCCACTTTGTTCTGGACGGCCGGGCATGGAGGAACGCAGCTGGCCCGGGCAGTTATTATTTTGGTTGTTGTCTTTGATGTGCCAAAGAAATGATGACATAGAAGCCTGGAGCCTGGCGCGGGAGCCAAAAGCTTGTGAGTGATTAGAGAGGGGATAATGGCCCAGTGGGGTTTCCCACTGCGTGCATGGAGCCCGGCGCTGCCAGCTCTCTGTCCTGGAGCTTTGCGGAGACAGTTGGAGCCCCCTGAGCCAGCACCCCAGGGGGCTGGGTGTGTGAAAGTGGCAGAAGCAGCTGGCATCGCCTCTCCTTGGAGCCAAGTTCAGTTGTCCAGCCCAAAGGCTCCTCCCGTGGAGCAGTCTCCTGTGGGTCTCCATGCCCCACGCAGGGGACGGAGTATATTGTCCTTCCCTACGAGACCCGGGTAGATGAGGTTGCAGACTGTCAGGCCATGGGCCAGGTACAACCCCCAGACATGTTGTGTTGTGCCCTCCTGGTATTCTCAATTTGTATTAGTTTCCAACTAATTTAGAAATTAGAGGGGGAGGGAGCAGCTGGGGAGAGGTTAATGGGGGGAAAAGGAGACTTATGTAATACTTTAAACAATAAAGAATTTAAATAAATACAAAAAGGAAACTATAATAAAATAAAATAAAATAAAAATTAGAGGTTCCACTTAAAAATCTAGATTTCTGGCCCTAACCGGTTTGGCTCAGTGGATAGAGCGTCGGCCTCTGGACTGAAAGGTCCCTGGTTCGATTCCGGTCAAGGGCATGTACCTTGGTTGCGGGCACATCCCCAGTAGGGGGTGTGCAGGAGGCAGCTGATCGATGTTTCTCTCTCATCGATGTTTCTAGCTCTCTATCCCTCTCCCTTCCTCTCTGTAAAAAATCAATAAAGTATATTTTTAAAAAACCAAAAAACTAAGAAGGCCTAAAAGTCATATTAGTTTTTTTAAAAAAAAAATCTAGATTTCTGGATTCTCATGAAAAATTGGAAGATATGGCAATACAAGGTCTGCATTCCCACATTTGGCTGGAATCGCAGAATCATGGCCGGTGTGGACTGAGCAGAGGCTCTGCCGTTCCCCACCGTTCCCACCTCTCCCCGGGGGACCCCACACTCTGCTGTGTCAGCAGTGGAGTTATGTGGCTGGAGGTGTGGGTCCATTCAGATCCTGGCTGCACCTCTCTGAGCAGTGTGGTCTTGGGAAAATTGCTTAATCTCTTGGTGGCTCAATGGTCTCATCTGTACCATGGTGATAATATTGCAGCCTACCTCATCAGGTCGATGTGTGGACTAAAAGAGATTAGAGTCATGCATGGTAAGCACTCGATAACTGTTAGCTGATGTTGTTTTTACTATACGGGTCCCTTTCTCCCATTTACATCACCTGTGTGGCCTCTATAGCCTTTTGAGTTTAGACCGAATTAGATTGGGCCTCTGAGGTCAAGAATCTGCTGTCCTCATCTTTTCATTGGCAGCTATCCTGGTGTTTGGCACACAGCAGATGTGCCTAGTGAGCGTGTGTTGAGTGACTGAATGAATGAGTTGGGAGAGTCAGTATCGCAGAGTGGTTTGTGGCAAGGGCTTGGCTGCTCTCACACCCCTGCTCTGCCCTGACTAGTTCTCCAGCTTCTGTGTACCTCAGTTTCCTTACCTATAAATGGGGATAGTAAGTGTTTGCCACACAGGATGGAATGGACTGTGTAGGAGACTGTAAGATTGCTTGGCTTATTTTCACAAGTGGTCCTCAGCGAGGTGGTGGTGTCATCATTTGATGTTTCTTCTTTTGGTTGTAAACCCTGAGACATTTTCTCCCCCCCCCCCCCCCCCTCCGCCATTCAAAGAGTTTCATTTGGAGACTGTAGCAGTCAAGATGATTTCAGTTGCAAGACATAGATAGCCCTACTCAGCTAGCTTAAGCAGTAAAGGGGAGATATGGCCAGGGGTCAAGGGACATGCCCACAGGGAGGGCAGACACTGGCTCTCTCCTCTGTGATTTTCTTGAATCTGCCATCCTCTGAGTGGGCTTCAGCTTTAGGCTAGCTCCTCTAGTGGTCACAAGATGGTCATGAACTTGGGTCCTGTGCCTGTTCCTGAACCAATTGTAGAATTATGCTGATTAGCTCAGGACTATTAAGCCCCACCCCCAGAGTTGGAACTGTGGTCTTACCTGCCAGAGTGCAGGGCTGATAGCCAGGTAGCCAGTGGGGGACATGAAGGTTCTTTCTGAGTTGTGCCAGCCGAGATGTGCCAGTGACGCATTGGAAGCTGCTGGCTCCTCCTAGACTGGGATCCCACAAAGGTCAGCAGAGACACTTGGGGTGTCAGAACAAGCGGGGCACCTTGGATCAGATGTTATTGATGCCAAATATAGGATCAGGGAGGTTGGCATTAGCGCCTTAGTGAGCAGGGAGGTCAGATGGGTCTTCTGAAACCAGGGATTAGCACTCAGTCTCCGTCAGGGCCAGTGGCCATTCTTCTGTGTGTACGTGTGTGTGTGTGTGTGTGTGTGTGTGTGTGTGTACACATGCAGGCTCTGGAGGTTGGCACTCCCATGGTCCCTGAGGCTCCTGGGCAGGCATTGAGTGCCCCAGGGCTGTGGGCCCTGGAGTGACAGGGTGCAGCCGGGACAAGTTAGGGATGAAGACCTCCCTGCACTCCACATGCGTCCCCAGAGGGAACCACGCTATGTGAGTGAAGACAGACCTGCTGAGCGTGGAGAGATGGCTCATGTGGTAACCCCCCTGCTTTTAGCGTCTGGAGCCTGGAACTGTAAGAATGTGGGGACACCCAGGAACAGGGTGGCCTCTGATTCTGTGCAGGTACTCTGCCCCGGAGTGTATGCGCACACCTGTGGTTCCCAGACACATGACCGGGAGTTTTGGCGGCAGACTATAGGATGTTGGATTGCATCCTGATTGTGTCACCCTTGGAATGAAAGGATGAATAAATACTGCGAGCACAGCACGCCTTCAGTCTCGTCTGAAAAGAAAAAAAGCTCTAGACCAACTGTTCTGTCCTCCATTCGACCCTCAGGCTGCCACGAGCAGGTAGAACAGAGACTAGATAGTGCAGCTCGGTGTGAGGTGGGCAGACAGCCCTGATGTTGTAGCGGTTGAGGACGGCATTGTCTAATTTATAAATGGTCGGGTTGTCTAGCATGCTGGGCACAGTGGGGGGAAAAATGGAAAACTTGACTCCCCCAGCATGCAGCCAAGTTCAAGGAGTTTATTGAAGAGATGGAGAACCAGGATGCATTAATGACAACAGAAAAAGGACAGCTAACAGTGCAAGGAAATGGTGTCACTGCCAAGTGAGGGGTCAGGAATGTAAGTTCTTAGGGGCCAGGTCAGAGCACGTGCCAGGGAAAAGGTAGAGTGAACTCTGGAGCCTAGGGAAGGGGCCGAGTTTGGAAAGTGAACTCAGAGGTAATCAGCTGGGTGGAACTGAGCTCATGAGAGAGGCTTCAGACTCTGTGAAGGGCCGGAATGCCACGCTAGGGGGTTTGGTCCTGACCTAGCACATCCCATGCTCCATTTACTGTATTTGATGTGGGCACTAGTGATGGGAACCTGCCTTTGGGGCCTCTTTGTTGGGTTATGTTTGGGGACCTGGGCTTGAGTGGGGAGGTTGTGACATGGTCACTGGGGACAGGGGATAGGGAAAAGGGTCAGCTACAAGAATAGAGGCTAGTTGAGAAAGGGTCATTGGAGAGAGCAGGTTTAGGGGTAACCCTGACTTTTAGAGAGACAGTATAACTGCCCAGAGCGGGCCACATGGGGTTTGGGCTGGCAACACACACACTTGGGAGTCATCGATGCAGGGCTACAGTGACTTAGCTGGGGTGGGATTAGGGGGTGGGGGGACATAATTAGTGGAGAAGAGAAGGTTGGGTGTGAGTGCCAGGGGGCTCTGGAGGGCTTCAGGCTGAGGCAACAGGTAGGGCTGCAGAGAGGTCAGGGAGAGCTCAGGTGCTGGGGCTACCTCTCTGCGGGAGGGCAGGGAGCCAGGGCCCCTCTGCCACTGTGCCTGTATCTGCAATGCATAAGGGCTGCCATTGTCCTAATCAGTAGCGCCTGGGGCTGCTTTCAGTTGGGCCTGTTTCCTCCCCTCTAGTGTTGTGGGCAGGGTGGCAGGATGGCAGGATGAGACTCAGACCCACTGCCCTTTCCTGTCTTGTTCTTTCTAGCGGGCAGTCAGGGCAGGGCGGCTGGGAATGGAGGAGGCGTGTTTCTGCCCAACATGGAGCTGTCTGGGGCCTGCCCTCCAGAGGAGCCAAACCCCGGAAGGCTGAGCCTGGGAATTTCCCCTCGGAAGACAGCATTTTACCCCCCCTTTCCCAGGGTAGCCATGCAAATTGGAGTCTGACCTTGACACTCTGCTTTGGGTTGTGGTGGCTTCTTTTTATAGTGCTGTGGGCCAGCTCTCGTGGCCCCAGGCTACTTGGGACCTGCTGCCTGCCTCTCTGCTAAGGCCAGGTCTCCACATTCTCATCCGAATCCTTTCCTAAACAACCAGGGGTGAGGTGGGGTGAGAGGGTGGCATGAACCAGAGCCTGAGGGTCCCTAGAGAACCCCACTGAGGCAAGAGGAGGAGGCCTCAGGGTCATGATGCCTTGGAGACTGGCTCTGAGATCCAATGGTGGGTCCCAGTGAGCACCAGCCCCTTTAGCAGGGCCCATGTGTGCATGCCACACTTGGGTGTATCAGAAACAAGGGGTGTACGTAGAGGTCCCTACATGGAGCTTGAGTGAGGGTTAGAGCCAGACCTGCCACTGCTTGAGTCCTACTTGAGTAGGAGGGTCTAGAACAGCGGTTTTTAACCTGTGGGTTGCGACCCCTTTGGGGGGTCGAACGACCCTTTCACAGGGGTTGCCTAAGACCATCGGAAAACACATATATAATTACATATTGTTTTTGTGATTAATCACTATGCTTTAATTATGTCCAATTTGTAACAATGAAATTGGGGGTCACCACAACATGAGGAACTGTATTAAAGGGTCGCGGCATTAGGAAGGTTGAGAACCGCTGGCCTAGAAGGTCTGGGAGGGGACCCCAAGAACATAATACTCTTCAGTCTTGGCCTCTTAAAATCTTTATTTAAGATTCAGGAACCTTCTGGGGCCTCCTTCTGGGCAGAAGGACGGGTGAGCCCTCAGAGGTAGTCACTAGGAGATGCCCCAGGCCCCAGCATCCCTTGCCAGCCCAGGTGGAACAGAGCCATGGGTTTAAGGGCCTTTTCTGAGATGGATTCAGGGGCCTTGAGGCCCCTTGGGCTCCCTCTGTGGGAACCTGGCCTGGAATCGGAGCTCTGGTGTACTTGCGTTGTGTCCTGTGATTTGCTGAGAATTCAGACGGGGGTTCTGACTCAGGTTTATCCTCACCCAACTTGTCCCCACTTCCCCAGTGGGCTCACGGCCTCGCTCTGTTTCTCTCTCAGCAGAACGCAGAGCCAGAGCCCCGGAGCCTCTCCCTGGGCGGCCATGTGGGCTTCGACAGCCTCCCCGACCAGCTGGTCAGCAAGTCGGTCACGCAGGGCTTCAGCTTCAACATCCTCTGTGTGGGTAAGTGTATCATGGCCTGGCCAGGGGGCAGCCTCAGACAGAGGGCAGACGAGGGCCTTCTGGGAGATGGGCACTGCTGCCCTGGCCACCTGTTGAGCTGCAAGGGGGCCTCCCAGGCAGAGTCACACTTTGGGGGTTCAGAATGAGGTTTTGGTTGGTGCCTCTGCCAGGATCAAGGACAGAGTTGGAGCCCAGGCCTGACTCAGAGTTGCCTCGAAGAGTAAACAGGATTGGCATGTGAAGGTGCTTTGTAAACGGAGTATTTATCAGAGATTTAGGTGGTTTGTTTACTTAAAAGGACAGAGTTGGAGCCCAGGCCTGACTCAGAGTTGCCTTGAAGAGTAAACAGGATTGGGCATGTGAAGGTGCTTTGTAAATGGAGTATTTATCACAGAGATTTAGGTGGTTTGTTTACTTAAAGCACATTGACTTGTTCCCACTATGTGTCTAGGACTCCATGGCGAACAAGACTGTCCCCCATCCTAGCATCATGCACTATGAGCTCCCACACACATCTGAACAAGTACAGCCCCAAACTGGGAGGCTCTGGGAGAGGCCACGCACCTCCGGGCATGGGCCTCCCAGAGGCACAAAGAGCTCGGCCAGATCACGGGTGGCTAAGCCTTAGCATCTGCCGGGCTGTGGGTGCCCCTTGGGAAGCAGCTTTCCTCAACCCCACTTACAGCCAATGGTGCGGGGGCTGTCCACCCAGAGCAGCCGGGCCAAGTCTCCTTGGGCTTCAGACCCCGGCCCTGCTGGCCCCAGGACCATCCTGGCTCTGGAAGGGATGGCATGCAGAGCAGGTAATTGGGTCCCCTTGAGGCCAGCAAAGGTCAGTGTCCAGCAGCGTCACAGCTGCCTGGCTCTGCCTCTCCCCCTCCCTGAGGAAACATCTTACATTCCGCACAGCCACATGTCATGTCCACGTCAGCCTATGACTCTTCCTTCCACAAATTATTTCTGAGGCCACGGAGAAGGGATGGTTCCTGGGGACAGGGTCAGTGAGGGATGCAGTGGGAGCCCAGCCCCTTTCTCTTCTGTGGAGGCTGAGGATGCCTGAGCCTCACCCAGCCTAGCCAACAGCCAGGGGCAGCCCCAGTTCCTGCCTCTGACAACCCTTCCCCTCCACTGCCCACTCCCAGGGGAGACCGGCATCGGCAAGTCCACACTGATGAACACGCTCTTCAACACGACCTTCGAGACCGAGGAAGCCAGTCACCACGAGGAATGTGTGCGCCTGCGGCCCCAGACCTACGACCTCCAAGAGAGCAATGTGCACCTCAAGCTGACCATCGTGGATGCTGTGGGCTTCGGGGATCAGATCAATAAGGATGAGAGGCAAGAGGCGGGAAGGGCGGCTCCCCCAACCTCATCCCCTGTCCCACCCTTGTTGGCCGTGGTTCTAACCCTCTGCCCGAGCACTCCTCACTGCCATCTGTCCCCATATGAACAACCAAGCCCCACACTCCACGGGGGCCAGGGGAGGGCCTGTCGGGGAATCGCTGAAGTCCTGGGGACCCTTTAAGAATCAGGAGAAGGGGTCCAGACCGAGATCCAAGCCCCCGCGGTGAGGCTCAGCTGCCTGCCTCCTAGGTGATGGAGCTGTCTGTAGTTACAGGCCCATCGTCGACTACATTGATGCGCAGTTTGAAAATTATCTGCAAGAGGAGCTGAAGATCCGCCGCTCGCTCTTCGACTACCATGACACGAGGATCCACGTATGCCTCTACTTCATCACGCCCACCGGCCACTCCCTCAAGTCCCTGGATCTGGTGACCATGAAGAAACTAGACAGCAAGGTGTGCTTCACCACTGGCCCCCTGCCCCGCCTCCCCAACTTGTTCCATGGGCTCCACAGTCCTGGCTGCAGTGTGACTGTCCATTATGGTCCCAGGGGCTCTGCTGTTGGGAGGCCTGCAGAAGATAGCCCCCCTGACTCGGTCCTCTCTCTTTTCTCTTTGTCCCTACTCCTCCGGTGGGCACCCCCTGCTTTGGGTTTCTTCTTCAGAGCTCTGTCCCCTGGGTCTGGCCCTCAGCCCCTTCCTTCCAGCTGAATTCCTTTTTTTTTTTAAATTTAAATTCTTTATTGTTGAAAGTATTACATATGTCCCCTTTTCCCCCCCATTGACCTCTCCCCATCCGCTCCTGCCCCCCAGCACAGGCCCTTACTCCCCTAGTGTTTGTGTCCATTGGTTATGCTTATATGCCGGCTAAATTCTTATTCTCAGCCTGCTGGCTCCTGGCCTCCTCTCCCTCCTCGACCCTCTGACCCTCTCCCCAGAGCATCCCAATTCTCTGCTCATTTCCTCTCTCTCAATTCCTAGTTCCTCTGTTCCCTTCACTTCCCCTGTCTTTCCTGCCATGGATTTCCCTTGGGTCTCCTGAGCCCACTCGGGAGAAGAGAGTTAAGGCCCAGAATTGAGTGAGGACTAAGAGGGCAGCTTCATGGGGACGATGGGAAGGGCTTGGGGCCCTAGAAGGCGTGCGCTGTCAGCAACATGACTGCCCTCCCATCTCAGGAGTTCATTTTCACTGTGAAAACGGGGTAACCGTAGCCCTCGAGATTTTGAGGTCTTCCTGTGGCTACTGCTGATGGGTCATCTTACCTGCTTAGGTGGGAGCTCAGCCCTCCGCTGCTGCTTGTATCATGTCCCAGGCCCGTTAAGACCTTCAGAGAACTCTGGGTCAAAGCTGAGTATGCCCAGGAGACTAATTTGGGGGTGGGTTTGGGGGAATAGGGGCTCTAAGAAGTGCTGCTACAACCCATCAGTATGGCCCCAGGTGGCTGGGTGCAGGCCGGGCCTCCCCATGGAGCAGCTCTATCTCTCTTGCTTCCTGCCCTCTGCCCAGGGTTGTGGCCTGGGCAGGGCTGTCCACAGTCGGGGAATAACTAACATGCTGCCCCCTCTCGCCTGATCCTGGCAGGTGAACATTATTCCCATCATTGCCAAGGCTGACACCATCTCCAAGAGTGAGCTCCACAAGTTCAAGATCAAGATCATGGGCGAGTTGGTCAGCAATGGGGTCCAGATCTACCAGTTTCCCACTGATGACGAGGCAGTTGCAGAGATTAATGCAGTCATGAATGTGAGTGTTGGGCAAGGGCCTCAGACTGTGGGGCCAGAGGGGCCTGGCCTGCAGGCAGCACAGATCTCGGACACAGCCCTGGGGGACTTCTTCCCCAGGATTTCAGCCTCTCCTTCTCCAGGAGAGGTGGGTGGGCATCTGGGAGCTGGCCGAGTCCTGTGTCCTGTGGACAAGGGACGGGAGGAGTTGGGTATTGGGCTGGTACTGGGGCTTCCCCAGAGTTGAGTTTCACAAGATACGGAGTCAGGGTGGGGACCTGAAACCTGTAGGAGTGAGCAGGCAGGATGCCAGGGCTGGGAACTTAAGGAAGAGCAAGGCCCACAGTCCTCTGAGGGAGCTTCTAATGGCCCCTGGGGAGCCCAAGGGCTGAAAGAACACCCTAGAACACGAGGAAGGAGGTTTGTGGGTTTAGCCCAGTCCCTTGTTTGGAGGTCCCAGGATACTTATAAAAAAGATAGCCGGAAAGTGAGCATCTGGCCAGACCTTGTTCAGCCCTGTGCTCACGTGTCCTTGGGCCCCTTTCCAGGCACACCTGCCCTTCGCCGTGGTGGGCAGCACCGAGGAGGTGAAGGTGGGGAACAAGCTGGTCCGAGCACGGCAGTACCCGTGGGGAGTGGTGCAGGGTGAGTGCTGGGGGGGAGAGCACATCCCCAGCTGGGGGCCCAAACAGTCCCCTGTCCTGCTTGCTGCCTGTAGCCCCCGTCCTGTGCCCTCCCTGTGCCCCCCTGTTGCCTGTCCTGCCTCTGGAGTCTGCTGCTGTCCTGTGCCCTGTCCTCCTGTGCCCATCCGCGTGCCAGCCTGACGCCCGTGTGCCCTCTGCTTGCAGTGGAGAACGAGAATCACTGCGACTTTGTGAAGCTGCGGGAGATGCTGATCCGGGTGAACATGGAGGACCTCCGCGAGCAGACCCACAGTCGGCACTACGAGCTCTACCGGCGCTGCAAGTTGGAGGAGATGGGCTTCCAGGACAGCGATGGGGACAGCCACCCCTTCAGGTGATGTCCTGAACACAGCAAACCTGTCTTCGCAGCCTCAGCCACACTTGCCGTGCTGGCATCTGCTTCTGGGGTCTTGTGAGCCAGGGAGTGAGGCTGTCGGGATCCTGCATCCTCTTGCCCCCAGCGCTCACATGATTCGGCTTCTCGGGCTCTGCCGCCCCCACCCCGCTATAATCCCACCCTGGGTCTCTTTTCTCTGGGTCTCCACAGCCTGCAGGAAACATACGAGGCCAAAAGGAAGGAGTTCCTGAGTGAGCTGCAGAGGAAGGAGGAGGAGATGAGGCAGATGTTCGTCAACAAAGTGAAGGAGACAGAGCTGGAGCTGAAGGAAAAGGAAAGGGAGGTGAGTGTTGGGCTGGGGTTCTGGGGCGAGGCCGGGCCTGGCTGGGTGGCCGGAGGGCCTGGCACCTTCCCGGCCCACATGGAAGCCCGACTCCCCGCTTCTGCTCCAGCTCCACGAGAAGTTTGAGCACCTCAAGCGGGTCCACCAGGAGGAGAAACGCAAGGTGGAGGAAAAGCGCCGGGAGCTGGAGGAGGAGACCAACGCCTTCAACCGCAGGAAGGCCGCTGTGGAGGCCCTGCAGTCTCAGGCCTTGCACACCACCTTGCAGCAGCCTCTGAGGAAGGACAAGGACAAGAAGAAGTAGGTGTGGGCCCCCTGCGCTGCCCTGGCTCTTGCTCTCTCCTGGGCTCTCACCCTGTCCCTCCCTCGGCTCCTTCACGCTGACTTTCATTCTCACTTACTCTTGCTTGTTTTACCATTTTCCTCTCATTTTCACTTGTCCTTTCACCTCCTTCTTCCTCACCTTTCTTTTTCACTAGTGATCTTGATATCTCAAGATATCAGGTATTTGTGCACTCTTGCACAAATGTCTCTCTTTCTCTCTCCCTCCCTCCTCTCATTTTCCTGCAGCCTCCACAGAGCTGGGGTGGTGAAGGCTGGGCCACACAGGCAGGGAGTGGCCCCAGAGAGTGTGTAGGGGTCTCAGGGCAGGTCTTTCAGGCCAGAAGACAGGGCCTGGGAAGGTCAGCATTTCCTGACAGATTCCAAAAGCTCCTGTGGTTTCTGCTTGGACAGCTGTGGTGCTTTCCCCTTCCCCCACCCCTGTCCCTGAGGCAGTGGACGTGGGATCCCTGTTGGCTGGCAGGTGGTGACTGAGAACAGCGGAGACTTGATCCCAGCCAGCACTGACCCCATGAACCCCATGATCACTTCCTGGCTGAAGGAAGGACAGCAGCTCCCGGGTGGGGAAGGGGCCGTCCCTCAAGTAGAGGCTGGAGGTCTTTCTCCTGAGAGTAGACTCAGGAGAGAAGAAGGGGGGATGGCAAGGAGACTTTTCCCAGCCTCCAGGAGTCAGTCAACAGGTTGGCCAGGTGGAGGCAACGCAGAGTCCCCTTTCCTTGGTATTTTTTTCATAGCCTGTTTCCACCCTTTCAGCTGGAGTCCAGATGGCCTGGCTCCTGGGGATCTCCCTCCCCCACTCACTTCACTCACTTCACTCAGTGCCCCCCACCACATCACACTGTGGGGATCTTGCCCATCCCTGCATCTCCCAGCCCCTGGCCTGTGTCAGGCACCTTCCTTCCTTGCCATCCTAGGAACTAAGCAGGTAGCCTGTTTCCTCCTGAAATGTTTGGGAATGTGTGTACCAGGCCCTTCCTTTCTTGGTGGCAATGGAGCCCCAGATGAAGGCCATGCAGTGCATAGCTATATTACATTCCCCAAAACACACCCCTATGAACACACATACATGTATGTGTACACTGTCTTTCTCTCCTGCCTCATCACATACACAGGCTCAGGCACCTACCTGCCAACACACCCCATCCCCAGACACACATGCACAGAAGCACAGACACATCTAAGGAAATGAAACTGGGAGAGTTTCTCCCTGGGGGAGGCGAGGGGGACAAAGCCAGGCACTTAGGAATTGGGTGCTAGTTCTCATTCCTAAGGCCTGCTCTCTGCAGTGGAACGGACCCTCCTCTGTTCCGTCGGCTCCCCCATCCTGCTGACTGGTGGTCCCATCCCAACTGCTGGGACTAATGAGCCCCTGCCTGGCCCCAGGGAGCACACAGCCCCACACTCCCCTCAGCCATATGGATTTCCCCTCTGCTTGGCTTTTGCTTGCAGCCCTCATTCCCTGTCCAGCTCTGGGCTTGGTGGGTGTGGGGGCTCTGTTAATTGGAATCTGTGTGGATTACAAGCTAGTGGCTCAGAAATCTGTTTTTTCCTGGAAGGGGGTACACAGGTCTATGACTCAGGTGCTGACACCCAAAGTGACTTTGTCCCGCTCCCCGCCAGCATGGCCCAGGCCATAGAGAAAAGTCAGGCAGAGTCCCCCTAGAAAATAAGCGATGGAGAAACCACTTAGAAACAAAGACAAGGACCTGTGGCCAGGTCAAGGTCTGAGGACCAGTGAGTGGGCGCAGGCTGCCTGCATGGGCACCGGCACAGCTCTCAGGGTGGGGGCTGGACACTGGTGCCAGGTCTCCTTGCTTATCCCGTGTGGCCTGGGCCTGAAAAACAGGTCTTTTCTGTTTACTGGACATGCCAGAAAGCTTCAGTCAGTTTGGCCTCTGGGAGAGAGAGCTCTCCTCCCAGGCTGGCCTTGTGGAGGCCAGGAGTGGTATAGGTGGGGTGGCTGGGAGCACCCTTCCCTCCCGCCCTGGTCAGGGGAGCGGGTGAGTCAGGAGTGCCTTTGTGGGGGAGCGAGGGGGCAGTTATGACCATTTAGTTAAATGGCTTTGATTGGTTGTATTTATTCTTTAAATTTTAATCCATATTTTGCAAAATTATTTCCCAATCAGATCTTGACCCTCAGCCTGGGACTACACAAACTGAAGCGAATTCTCTGCTTTACTCGTGACAAATGCCAAACTGACTGCCCTTTCCCAGTGTCCACCTTGCTGTCTTTTGGTTCTGTTTGATTTGGTCGTCTGCGTATCTTTTAATGTGTCTGTTTTTGTTCTGTTTGTTTTATTTTTATTTTTCAGTTAACGCACGCACAGACTTACATGTCAAGAGCGGACTTTAGACTTTCATGTGTTAAGTTGCTTGAGTTACACCTTGTGACCCTTCTCCCATAACATGGTGTGAGGACGGACTGGGAGCCGGTACAGACTCCAGTGTTTACAGCCTTGCTCTGTCCCCACCCCCGCCCCAGGCTGTGCCGGGCCTGGCAGGCCACCCCCCTCTCTATGCAAACATGACAAAGCCATACGAATGCTGGAATCCCAAACTGACGAGGCTTATTTTTTTCAGAGCCAGTGGCTGGTCTTCCATTTACAGTGTCACTATTCCTTGACGGAGCAGTTATGTGCCGCTCTAGCGAAGGCCCCGCCGGCGATGCTCGGCCTAATTGTTCAGCGTCAAGATGGCAACTCATGTGGTGCCTTAGGTGTGGCCGTGTGGTGTGGTATACATGCTGCAAAAATTTGCCCGATTCACTTTGTTTTAATTTTTCTAACCTAGAGTTTAATTTCCATAACAACTTTTAAAACACTTCTAAATCTTTATTTTGTCACAAGCGTAAAGACAAATAATACCCTCTCCCATTATTTTCATACGTAACACAGATACCCCGATTTTTAAAAACTAAAAACATCTCAGCCTTTTTTATGTAAAAGTATCCCTATCATATACAGGGAGAGGTGGTAATAAACAGCCTGTAATGACAGTGTTTGGAATTTCTTTACGGATGAAAGCGGAGCATGAACAAGACCACGTCCGGAGTTTTCACTGTGAATGTAAATGGAACAGCAGCCCCAAGCCCTTGTCTGTGCCCCTGAGGTGCTACCTGTAAACAGGGACCAACTCCGTGTGTGTTAAGTGTTCTTTATTCGGACTAAGACTCCCAAACCAGTCCTGCGTGTTCCTAAGGCCCAAAGTGCTCAGCCGGGAAGAGGTTTTTATCTCAAGGTCCTTCTTTCCTTTTTTCCTGGCTGAGTCACCGGGCAAAAGATGAAGGTGTCTGATGTCTGTGGACAATTTAAGAAAAAAACTACCAGCAAAGAGCTTTCCCCTTTCAGCTGCATTCTTAAGGGGGTTGTTTTAAGAAAGTACTAGCATCATTGATTCTTCTATGTTCCTGTTGGTTGGCAAGCCACCCAGAGGATCAGGGTTGACAATATGGCTGATAAAATGGGAGACGAGAAATGAATGAAAGGAGGGAAGGATTCTGTTGAACGTTGATGAAGCACTGTGCTGGGCACAGGCTCCAGAGTAACACGCAGCCCACCTCTCGAGGACATCACAGCCTAGTGCACCCCCGGGCTGGAAGCTTCGGCAGCCGTGCTGATTGATTTGGGGTTGATAGTTTGTTTTTCATGTCCTCTTCCTCCCCCCGAACCCCCCATTGCCTGCTTCATTGATTTGCAGGACCATGTCTTGGCTTCCTCCTGCCCTTCTGAGATGGTGCTCCATTCAGAGTGGGGAGGAGGGGTGAGCCGCCTGTGTCCACTGAGGCATGGCCAGAAAAAGGCAGCCTTTGCACCCGAGGGGCTCCACTTGCCAGGAGCAGAGCAGGTGTTATTGATGCTCAAAGTGAAAGTTCTCCTAGTGTTATGCCATGACCACAGTGGATCCAGATTTTGAAGGGGTAGGAACCTGAACTATTGGAGAAGCCTTCTTCAAGAAGAAGAACATGAATACACACTTAGGTACGGGGCCTTGAGGGCTGGGCTTCATTAGCCTCCCAGGACATCCACCTCTGGTTGTGATCATGTGGGCATCCAAACAGGCAAGGTCAGCATATCTAAGGCAGATGTGGCTTGTCTTTAGAGTCATTATGTGAAAGTATATAAACTTGGGCAGAAGTATGACCTGAAGATATAGCCGCTGTCAGCTAATGTATTTCTGAGGATGAAGCTTGATGACCCAGTGGGTTCACTGGTTTTATAACAAATGAGGACTCCTGGTTCATGAGCCCATTTGGGGACTCGAGTGGGCAGATTCTGCCACCCATCCACCATAGCCGGCGGGCCACTCCCGGGGCACGCTGGAAGGCCAGATGGTGGCTGGTTCCACTTGCACTTTCTGGGGTCTGAGCTGCCTCCACAGGTTTCATTAGCTTTGGCGAACCTCACTACACTTCTTTCCCTGCGCTGTTTGTGTTTGGAATTTTGTCATCACTAGCTGAGACCAAATTAATCCTTGGTGCACAAGGTGAGTTTAAAACTTGCCATTATTTAACTGGCTACCCCTCATGGAATGTGGCCCCTGCCCGCAGAGTCTGTTTCCCCCTCCTTTTGTTTCTCAGTATCATTGATTGGCATTATTTGGGCTGTCAGTGGGATCATGCTGGCATTTGTCTTTCAAGAATCAAGTTGGTTTGGGGTAGAATCACCATATAATTTATTGTCCAAACTGAGAGGTGAAAGTGAGTGAAAGGAGATGCTGTTAATTATTCCAGCTCAACAGGCATAAGCCAGAACTATCTCAGGCAAACCGGGAAGTATGGTCACCCCAGTTATGGGGAACTGGAGCCTAGGTGGTTTGTAACGGTGCAGACTGACTGCATGAATGTTTTCATGCCTCTGTGTGGGTTCCCTGTTAAGTGGGGCTCATTTTACTGGATAAGGGGCCTGAGGGAAGTGTGGCTTGCTAGTCTGTTACGTTAACATGCTTTTCTAAAAACGCACCCCTTGTCAATTCATTTACTCCTTCATTCATTGACTGTTTTTGTTCCTTTCCATTCACTTTGTACTTGTTTTCTCCCCCCCATTAAATTTTGCATTTATTTTGAGTTTTTTTGTGGTGTCTTTTTTGGGCAGTAGCTTTTCTGATTTAACAAGTTTTCTAGCCTATTAATCTGCTACCACTGTGGTAAAACACAGCTTGTCTTTCCTGTGAACTTTGTGGGGTGGATCAGCTTCTATAGGAATTACAGGGATTATGCAGGACACGAAGAAGGCAAACCCTGCCCTTGAAGAGTTTGCACCCTTGTGGAAGAGGCTTGACATGGGACCGCTAACACCTGAGTTCTTATTGTGTGCCAGGCGCTGCTCCAAAGTACAGTACATGCATTAATCCCTCTAAACTTATAATTTTATGACTAAGTACCATTTCCCCCATTTCATACCTAAGCACAGAGAGGTTAATTAATTACCCAAGGTCACACAGCTAGTAACTTGGAGGTATTGGGATTGGAATATTGGTAACCTATACCCTTAATTCGTGAGCTGTAGCTGCTCTTTGGCAACCTTATGAATGCTGGGAGAACAGTGGACATGCAGCCAGTATGAAAGTGTTCAGTCTGAGTGTGGGTGGATGGGCCTGAGATGGTTTTGTAGAGGTGGGATGCTGTGGTAGGCAGGCAAATATTTGGTTAAGGAAGGTAGTCTTGTGGCTGAAGAAAGTGATGACAAGCGCATGGGTCCATTTGTTGAGTTTTCTCTGTTGGGCACTAAACTAATCTCTGTGAAGACCAAAATGAGGAGGTTGGGACTAAAGTCTGGGGAGCTGACAGCCCAGCAGGGAGACTGGTATGCAGACACCCCTAATGAAGGTACAGATCAACTCCACCCCCGGGGAGGCAAGGAGCAGGGAGGAAAGTCTTCACCAAGATTTGAATGACAGACTCTCCTGGAAGCCAGGGGAGAAGGGCCTTATTGGTGAAGGGGACAGCACTGTACAACTCGGCTCACCCATTAGAGGGAAGAAATATTTGGATAAGTTTAAGATAGGTACATGATGCCCACCAACCCTGCACTTCCCTTAGCCCATCTGAGCCTTCTCCCCTCTCCATTTTCTGCAGCCACAGTCCTTCTGTAGAGGGGAAAAAAGGAAGATGGATTGTATCCATATTTCTCCCACCACAATGATCCCCAATCTTTGATCTGAGGTGGAATATGAGTGAGAGAGAGAGAGAGAGAGAGAGAGAGAGAGAGAGAGAGAGAAGGAAATGTTAGAGGAGAGTAGGATGGGACCCCAGCTCAATATTGAATAGCATCCAAAAAAATTTTTTTAACTTACAAATGGTACTTAGGCAATACAGAAGTTTGCTTCCCCCAAAAAGAGGAATTTTATTTACAGAAAGATGGAGCCACAAGGCTGTCCTTTAGCCCAATACTGGGCTTCACAGATCTACCTTCTCTTTTGAAATTCAGAGTTGGATTCGCTCTGGGGACTCAGCTTACATCCAGAGCTACCCATCTAAGAGGTCCAGATACCTCCCACCAGTTCCCCAAAGTCAAAGGTAGCCTGAGCTGGTGTGGGCGCTCAGGATGAGCCCCACCCCACCCACTGCGGTGCCCACTGACAGTGGAGGGAAGGAGGCAGAGAACAGTCCTGGCCACTGATGAGAGCTGTGGCCATGAGCTACATGCTGCTCTTGGCATCTCCATCTGTGCTGAGGACAATTATTGATGGGGCCCAGGAGATGGTATTCCAACTGTGCCTGACTCTAGCAAGTCTAAGTGCATGGTACCCACTATATGTAAAATATTCAGACAGGGTTGCAAGGACTTAAAGTTTATTTTAACAAAAGCTCCAACAAGCAAATTTTTTTCAAGAAAAGGTCAGGATCAGTACTGACTACAGTGCAGACAACTATTATAGAATATCTGGGCCTTGACCACTTTGCACCCAGTAGCAGGTCATACACCCCATGGCTTGGCACATTTACAAAAACTGTTCACATTGGAAAGACTTCACAAACCACCTCTAAATGTGTGGCTCAGTCATTCACATCCCAACACTACTTACACAGCTCCAGCTGGCATCTCTGCCAGCTGGACTCCACTGCTTAAAAAATGGCTCTATAGTGTCCCAGCTTCAGAGAGGCAGCTGGCGTCTCCCTCACAGCCATGCTAATCACCTCCTCCTCCTCCTCTTCCTCCTTGCGGCAGCACTGTGGTTGGAGCAGGCTCGGCCTCAGAACCTGCTCATCTCAACAAAAGCTCTTGGAGCTGCACCTCCCATCACAGGGGTCACACCTTGTAATATTCTTCAGCATAAAAATTTCACTAGTTATGCCGATCAACGACATTGCTTACGAGTAACAAAAGGAAAATATTCTTAAAGCTTGATCAAATTATCGTACATTAAACAAAGCGTACTTTATAATACAGTCCTTGTGAAGAGAAGACATAAGTCATGGCCAAATCAGGGTAATTGTATCTGGAGGGACTGTCCTATTTTTGCAGTGGCAGGCAGGCTGGCTGGGGCTTGAGGTGCTGCACATGTGCTTGCTATGAGCCTGGGAGGCCGGAAGGACCTGGCCAGCTCTGGGTGGGAGAGCAGCAAAACCTGGTCAGTCAAACCCAGCCTGGCCCTAAAACAAAAAACACACAAAACAAAACAAAAAACAACCAGCCCAGCCCTTCAGCCCTGAGCAAGGCCTTCCTCTGGCTTCATACTCCAGCTCGCTTGGGGCTGATACCAGCCCTTGCTGGGGAAGGAAAACCAAGTAAGCGCTCATTCATTCTCCCTGGGAAAAGGTCCAGGGGAAAGAAGGGAGCAGGGCCCTTATCTCTAGTGACCCCAACCTTTTTTCCCTTTATTTTCTTCTAAGGACCCAGGAATTTTTTTCTCAGTTGTTCTTCTAGGACTTTTTCCCTTTCTTGTTACAAAATCCATACAGCCTAGAATTCAGAGGAGGCCAACAAAGGAGAGGTTGCCATTACGCTCTGAAGGGCACTGGGGTAGGAGCGCAGGTGAAAGAAAAAGTTGTCTGTGCAGGAGGAGGACTAAACTAACTTGTCAGCTGCTGCTTTACCAATATCCTGCAGTGGACAAACTGCTCAATGCCGACCTGTAATTAAAACAGTGGTCATCTTGGTGCGGAACCACTTTACATTCTAAGGAATGAGCGGTGAGCGTCCAGATGTTAGCATGGAGCAATTTCAGAAAGGGGTCCAATCACAAAACTTAAGCACATTAACCTTACCACCTCAGGGACACCCATCTCCAACCCCAGTAAAACTGTCATGAGTCTAACTATGCATTCCACCCTACTCTGTCCATCCTGAGAGATTCTGACCGCGCCCCCCCCCCCCCCCGGGCCGGGGCTCAGAGATTCTGCCCCCCCCCCCCCCCCCCAATGCCTGGGATCATAGACTCATAGATGGTGAGAGGTCTGAAATGTACACTCCTCAGTATTAAGCTCTGGGTTGCTTCCTTCTGAACTGGACACCACGGCCCCCCTCCTCTTGGCTATAAGGGCTGCCACCAAGATAAAGCTTTTCTCACTGTCAGAGAAATCCACCAACGGGCCCAGTGAGGGGAACGTGTATCCCATACCCAAGTCCAGAGGGCATGCCAAGTGCGGAGAGCCTCGCCCTGCGGCAGACCCTTCACAGAGTCATCATGGCCAGAGCATCTTGGGCCAAGGGCCAAGCAGGGCCATGGGTCCCCTTTTGGAGACAGAGCATGGCAGCTCAGGGAACAAAACTGAGAGCTTGGTCTGGGGGCAAAGTTGATGTCTACCTGTGCTTTCTTTAGCAGATCAGATATAGGAGCACACCAGTCGGGCATGAGCCTCTCCAACTCTAAGGTGATGATGACCAAGGCCAGTGTGGAGCCCTTGAACTGCAGCAGTTGGTGGCCCGCCATGCAGTGCTGCAGCTGCTTGGTCAGGGACGCGACGTGGAGGGAAGGATTCCTCTGAGGCAGCAGCTCCACCACGCGGGGCCAGCCCACGACCACCAGGGCGTGGAACTGGAGATTGTGGTTTTTAATGTTAGAACAGAAAACCCCATACTTTTCATATATCAATGACCAAAAGTGCAAACAACTTAAATTTTCATCAGGGAGCATCAGATGTTGCCCAGTCCCTTTCACTTCCATTCATGGCCCCACAAGGGGCTCGAGGCTTCATGCCCATTCTGTGGTCAAGCTGAGTTTCAACCTTGGAGAGAAAAGGCAGTCTGCTTTCTCACTTGGCCTTAAGAGGCCCAAAGTACCCAGATAACAATGTTTCAATGCTGAGAAGTAGCAGGAAAGTTACTTGTATCTGCCTGATATGAGAAGAAACTGCAACTTGGCAACAGTGGCCAGTTTTCATAATGAAACAGCCCTTGGTGATATAATCTTCATGCCTCATAACAAACCAAAACCCCATGACATTTCCACACTGCATAATTTTGCCTTACTAACAGAATCATATCCTTGAAGATGACCATCATTCCCTAACTAACACAAATACCGACTAATATGATATTTTTAAGTGCCAGATCAATATGGTCTAAAGCCTCAATAAGGATTGTGTGTAGGTGAATCAAGACAGCTAAGTGAATGTGTGTAAAGTGTAACAAGAGCAGACAGCTTTTTATGTACAGTATTCATAGAATGGAAAGTTAAATATTTTTGCAATGTGTATTTAAGAGAAACTCACCATAATAGTGCCGTCTAAAACTCTTTGTAAAGTTACTCTAATGTCCTTTAGAAGTGGAAGTCTGGTGGAACTGTGTTGGATTTAAGATACATTTTCACTGCTCCATATGTCATGAGCCTTGTGGGCCACCTTTTTGTGGTGCATGTGCAAGGACGTGTGCACGCGTGTGCCTGGCCGTCCTTTGTTGTGAGCTGTTCCAAAGGCACAGATGAGTCTAGGGTAGACTCTGCAAACTCCCTGTACTCACTATGTTCAAGAAGTCCAGCGGCGTCCCAATACAGCGATCCCAGTGCAGTTTGTCCAAAATAGCCAGCTCCATCCTTAGCACCTCACTTGGGGTATAGTCAGAGCCGCAGTACTTGATGAAGTCCTTTATGCGTGGAATTAACTGTAAAAAGACAATAAAGAGGCCAAAGCCCTGTAACACGTCATGGTAGCTTTTGTTTTCTTATCCATGGGGCTGGACATCCGTGAGCCTAATAGAATTGTCTTCAAGTGACCTGACAGAAACTACTTCTGAGGGAAAGACCTACCCAGATCTAGATTGTCAAGTCCCTCAGTAGCTGTTACAATGTGTAGTGAATATCACATGGTCACCCTCTGCAAACAGCTTTTGAGTCCCACCTGTACTTCAGCTCACACCCAAAGGTGCTTTGGAGACAGGGGCTATGCCATCTTCTCTGTTCAGCGGTAGGAACTCACCCAAAGCTCTCCAGGACCTGTTCCTGAGCCCTACCAGGATTGCTTGTGGTAGAGAGAAAAAGTAGGCTTTTGAGTTCCGTGGTCTGCAGCAGACAGCCTCGGTTTTGGCAACACCATAGCTGCAAACATATTCCCCTTAGCCTTGTTTTAAGGCAGTTCAGTTTTGGAAAGACTTTGATCCCCCCGCCCCCCCGGACTAATAAGGCTTGTCTCTAAGTAAACATTCAAGTACCAAGTGTATTAAAGACTTGGTTCTGCTTTTTTAGATAAAGTATTACTATAACCTTTAGAAATCTTTCTTTTAAAGGTCACTTACTTGATTTTTAGTTGGGCAAAGTAACTTTTGGGGGCATAAATTATATTAAACAAAAATTAAAAGTATTTTCATTGTAGGTTTGGAACTGGACACAAGTGACTTCTTCTATCCCCTCAGACCCTGAGATCAACTAAGGGAGACCCCGTGGAAGTGGCAGTGGTTCCAGTATACCCAAAGGGGAGGGAGGGAGGTCTGGGGAGGGCATTGGGAGAGGATCTTCTCCTGAGAGAAGCCACAGTGAAACTTAGAAGTGAAGCAAGCCTGGAGCTCTTGTGCAGGCTTCTCCTCCACCCCTGCTCTTCTCTAAAAAGGGTCCAAGAATCCCTGAGGACCAGTTTCATGGGCACAGTCACATCTTATAGTCTCAAGCACCTTTCTTAGATGTAGTGTCCAGGCATGGACATTAGGCCACATGGTTTGTGAGGCCGTTTTCTTAGCTCAACAGCAGATGCTTCTGCTTAGTGGGTGGTGGCATCTGGCATCAACCAATGAGGCAAGATCTATTTGCCAGGAGCTCAGGTTTGCGGGGCCAGGAGATGCAGCTGTTCTGATTCTCCATTTGTGGGCTCCCAGAGTCCAACAAGCCTAAGAAGGGACAGCAGAGCCCTGGCCAGTGTGGCTCAGTTGATTGAGCATCGTTCTGTGCACCAAAAAGTCACCAGTTCGATTCCCATTGAGGGCACCCAAAAATAAATAAATAACATATTTTTTTTAAAAAAGAAAGGACAGCAGATATCATGGGAAGTTAATAACTTTTTCAAAATATCCACCATTCCCCAGCTGGTGTGGCTCAGTGGTTGAGCACCGACCTATGAACCAGGAGGTCACAGTTAGATTCCTGGTCATGGCTTATGCCTGGGTTGCGGGCTCCATCCCCAGTGTGGGGCCTGCAGGAGGCAGCCATTCAATAATTCTCTCTCATCACTGACGTTTCCCTCTCTGTAATCAATAAAATATATTTAAAACAAAGACAAAATGCCCACCATTCCCAAGTACACAGGAAACTTGAGTGCTCCAGTGTTACACCCTGAGACCTCCAAGAGCAGTCCAGAGTGGACTCCAGGGGCGCCTACCTCCTCTTCTTCACCGACCTTCGCAGCAAGTCTCAAGCAGGTGATGGTGACAATGTGGAGTAAGCTCTCCCTTATCTGCAGTGTGGAACAAACCAGTGAGTAGAAGATGGGTGTCAGAAACAAACTGTGAAGCACTTGTGATTTTTTTTTTTAAAGAAATTAAGCCCCCACCCCTGCCCCCACCCCCCTTTTTAAAAGACTGGTTGTATTCCTCCATAAACAAGTTAGTGGCAGCTTTAGATTTGACCAGTGGAACTGCTCCTGGTATCAGTAAGGGCAGATGCCCAGTCAGTCCTCCTTTCCTCATTAGGGGACTGACTGGAAGGGGGAACGGACACCTTCTCAGGGAACCCGCAGTCCCATCCTGGCTTGGGCCAAGCTGGACAGGTCCAGACCTTATCGCACAGCAGGTCCCTTCTCAGCGAGGTCCTCCCAACTCCAAGCCCCCCCTGACGACCACACAGCACCGAGCCACAGGCACAGGCGGGGTGCGGAGAGGGTCCGCTGCCAGGCCTCCCTCTTGCAGCCAGGTACTTAGAGCCGAGCATGGGAAGGTCCGCTCCCTCTCCCACACCCCTCACCATCCCTCCCAGGGCTCCCTACCGTCGCTGAAGCCGGGAGGCGGCGGCAGGTGGTGAGCGCCAGGTTGGAAGTGGTGTGGGAGAAGGGGAAGAAGTCCCGCAGCCTCCCGAGCTGCAGCACGACTTCCTGCAAAGCGCCGCGGAGCTCCACCTGCTCAAAGGGGGAGTGGGGATGGCAGGGAAGGTGGGTGGCGGCTGGGCCCGTCCACTCGTGGCAGGAGCCGCCTGCTTAAGGTGAGCAGCCCCTTCGCCTTCATGGAATAAGGACAAATATGTAATAACTTAATCAATAAAGAAAAAAAGGGAAAAAATCGCGGAGGGGGAAGCGCCTCCCTGCGGCCCAGCGGCTCAGCGTTGCGGCCCCTCCCCGCGCCCGCTTCCCGTTGGGGCAGAGCTCCCCACCCACAGGCCCTTCAAGCACCTACTCTACTCTCAGGGCAACCCCGAGTGCGAGAACCAGTGAGTCCCGCCTCGTGCCTCGTGCGGGGACCACCGGGGGCTGCCCGGCCT
>NW_005357764.1:5072935-5074110 GCF_000412655.1 Myotis brandtii | reverse complement strand
AGCCCCCGCCCCACGCTGAGTCTCCAGCCCGGACGGGGCAGCTGGTGACCCCGCGGGCCCGGGAGAAGGACGCCGGCCACATACCTGCTTCTTTCCTTAGACAGGTTTGAGAGGAGTCCTGACTCCTAGTGTGACCTCGTGCAAGTGACTTGACCTCCCAGAGCCTCGACCACCTCCACCTCTCTCTCTCTCTCTCTCTCTCTCTCTCTCTCCCCACACAGACACACAAAAAGCGATGATCTCCCTTACAAAATCGTTCATTCATGCATCCCATTTTCCCATTGAGCAATATTTATTTAACACCTACAGTATCTTAGGCGCTGGGCCATAGCAATGAATAAAATAGACATGCCCGTAGATTGTAGTCCGGAAATACAGAGAATACATGGAAGCCACACAATCTCACTCCCAAGTATATGCCCAACAGAGATGCATATGTGTGCACAAAAGACACCCACTAATGTTCAGGGCAACACTATTTGTAATAGCCCCAAACTGATACAACCCAAATGTTCATCAATAGTTGAATCAGATAAATTGTGGCCTATTCACACAATAGTATATCCATACAATGAAATATTATTCAGCCATAAAAAATAATGACTGAGCCCTAACCAGTTTGGCTCAGTGGATAGAGCATCGGCCTGCGGACTGAAGGGTCCCGGGTTCGATTCTGGACAAGGGCATGTACCTTGGTTGTGGGCACATTCCCAGTAGGGGGCGTGCAGGAGACAGCTGATCGATGTTTCTCTCTCATTGATGTTTCTAACTCTCTATCCCTCTCCCTTCCTCTCTGTAAAAAATCAATAAAATACATTTAAAAAAATAATGACTGATATATGCTACAATAGGGACGGAGCTTGAAAACATTCTAAGTGGTAGAAGCCATTCATAAAAGGCCACAAACTCTATAATATCACTTATATGAAATGTCCAGAATAGGCAAATTTATAGACAGAAAGTAGATTGGTATTTGCCTAGGGCTGGGATGTTGGTGAGGGGGGCAGGGCAAGTGAGGGTGACTGCTATGAGTATAGAGTTTCTTTTTAGGGTGATGGAAATGTTTAAAATTGTGGTTATGGTTGCACAACTCTCTATATAGCATAAACTATGGAGTTGTACAATTTAAATAGATGAATTATGTGATATGTGATGATATTCTCAATAAAGATGGA
>NW_005357764.1:5070710-5072764 GCF_000412655.1 Myotis brandtii | reverse complement strand
CCAGTGGGGAGTGTGCAGGAGGCGGCTGATCGATGTTTCTCTCTCATCAATGTTTCTAACTCTCTATCTCTATCCCTTCCTCTCTGTAAAAAATCAATAAAATATATATTTAAAAAAAAAGACTGGAGTTGAAGGTTGGAATTTTAAAATAGATGGTAGTAGGGCTCACTGAGGTGATGTGTGAGCAGATATTCTGAAGGAAGTGACGGGGTCAGGCAGATATCTAGGGGGAGAGCTTTTCAGGGCCTCAGTTTGGATCTGAGCTTTGTCACTGCCCATATGTACAACCTTGGACAAATTACTTACTTGGCGCCGTGCCTCAGTTTCTTTATCTGTAAAATAGTTATTCCCATTTTCTTTTAAAATAACCAGTATACCTAGTTCAAAAGGTTATTATGTGAATTAAATTAATTTTTTAAAAGAAAGTAAAGTAGCCGAAACCGGTTTGGCTCAGTGGATAGAGCGTCAGCCTGCGGACTGAGGGGTCCCAGGTTCGATTCCGGTCAAGGGCATGTACCTGGGCTGTGGGCACATCCCCAGTGGGGGATGTGCAGGAGGCAGCTGATGGATGTTTCTCTCTCATGGATGTTTCTGACTCTCTATCTCTCTCCCTTCCTCTCTGTAAAAAAATCAATAAAATATATTAAAAAAAAGAAAGTAAAGTAATTAGTACAGTACACTGGCACGAAATAAAATGCTTTATAGCTATTTTTATTAGTTCCTACTGCAAGTGCAAAAGCCCTTGTATTCTAAGGTAGAAGCATGCCTGTGATGACATGAATCAAGGAGGCCAGGTGGGACTGGTGCAGACACTGAGCAAGGGGAAGATTGTAGGACATGGGAAGAAGGTTTGTAACATTTACACTGTGAGATGGAAAGTCGTTGACAGGTTTTGAACAGAGAAAAGACACTATCTGATTCATGTTTTAACATTACCACTCTGGCTCCTGTGTTGAAAACAGACTAAGAGGGGATAAGAATGCATGCAAGGAAAGCAGTTTCTGAGCTGTTGTAGTAATATAGATGAGCAATGGTGCTAGTGGTGAAAAATGGTCAGATTCTGGTTCTATCTTTGAAGATACAGACAACAAGCTCTGGATATTGGGCATGAGAGAAAGAGACTGGTTTTGACCCAAACAATTGTCAGAATTCTGGTTACATTTGTGATGAGGTAAGTTCTCTGACGTTTGGTGGGGGGCAGGTAGGAGTGGTAGGGATGGATACTGGGGGAGGGATGGAAATCAACCTTTCAATTTTGGACACAATAAATTTGAAATGCCTATTACACATCCAAGGGGAGTGGTGTTCAGGGGAGAGGTTCAAATAAGGAAGATGATAGATGGATCATTGGTTCGTTAATAAAAATATATTGAAAACCTACCCTGTGCCAGGTCCTATTCTAGGTCCCATTCTAAGTTTTGGAGATACTAGTGAGAATGTCGACAAAACACCTCACGACCTCACCTTCTAATGGTGAGAGATCATAAACAAGTCATCAATCAAGCGCAGTAATGTATCTAAAGTCTTTAGCCCTTCAGATGGGGGCACAATGTACAATTGCTATTGGGGTTTTTCTTTTCATGTTTTTTAAAAAAATCCTCACTAGAGGATATTCCTCCCATTGATTGAGAGAGAGAGAGAGAGAGAGAGAGAGGAACAGGGAGCCGGGAATTGCAACCGAGGTACATACCCTTCACCGGGAATTGAACCCACGACCCTTCGGTCTGCAGGCCGACGCTCCAAACACTGAGCCAAACCGGCAGGGCTGCTAGTGTTTTTTTAAATATTGGAGTATTGCAAGAGCCAGAAGATGGGGCTTGTGTTAGAAACGCCTCCTTTTCCCAACTAGTGACAGCCAGTCGTCCCCGCCCTCAAATGAGCCAGAATTGTAGCGCTGCGGAATGGCCGCATTGCGCAGGCGCAGTCTGTCTGGCGTCCTAGGAGACGGACTGGAAAGCCTCTGCGCAGGCGTAATTCAAGCGGCGGAGGAAGCCCGAGGCCCGGGAATGGGGCGGGGCGAGCCCGGGGTGCGCCTGCGCACAGCGCACTCTCGC
>NW_005357764.1:5014669-5070395 GCF_000412655.1 Myotis brandtii | reverse complement strand
GAGCCTGGTGGGTGGGCCTGGGCTGCGCGGGCCTCCACCTGCCCTTGGGAGGGACCGGGGCAAGCTCTGCTACCTTTGTCGCTGCTGCAGCCTGCGGGGCCTGCGCTGCTGGAATGGAGGCGCTGTGCCAGAGGATGCGCTCTGGCTTTCAGCTCTGCCCGCTGGGTTGGGCATCTGGGAGCGGCCACAGAGAGTCGGTTTTGGATGCTCCGCTCCCCATAGGATCTCCACAGCGGAGCCAGGCTCCGGAAGGCAGCAGAGCGAGGGCTGCCTGCCCCTACTCCAAGCCCCTGACTCGAGCTGTCATTTCTCTTGGGGCGCCTTGGCTTATAGTGCAAGAATGTAACCCCTAGGTGTCTTTGTGTGTGAGGGAGTGGGGGGTGGTACGCTTGTCTTGTGCACTTAGGAAAGGGGTGACCGTAGTCCAGTATAGGATCAGGAGAACACCTGAGCCATGGCCGGTTATTTGATGGTTACGAGGCCTTGGACAATTTAATCTTTCTGAGCCCTTAGTTCCCACATAATTTTACTTTTCCTCATGGGGTTGTTATCAGGATGAAATAAGATACTGCTCAGGAGAAATAAAGGACAGTGCTTGCCACTTAGCATTAAATACTCAATATTTGTTCCTTGTCGTTGCTTTCAAATTGTTTATCAATTCATTGAATAAATATTGGGCACCAACCACATGGTAGGCAGCAGAGATACAATATTGAGCAAAACCAGCCTGGTTCTTGACCTTGGGAAGAGAGAAGCTTGTCGTCTTGGGCGGAGGTCAAAACCATACATGTTTATAGAGACAAGCCACTTAACATTAATGAAGTCAGTTGGTGGCATACAATAGATAGAAGTAGGTTCTGATTAAGTGTTGCCATGTAGGAATGCTGGCTTACAGATGTCAGATCATCTAATTTTTTTTTCAAGAGAATCTGTAATTGTTATTTTGTGAAATTTTTCAATTTTTAACTTTTAGCAACGAAATAAAAATTAATATGTATTTTTATTAGTTTCAGAAAGGAAAGGAGAGGGAGAGATAGAAATGTCAATGATGAGAGAGAATCATTGATTGGCTGCCTCCTGCACACTCCACAATGGACCTGGCATGGACCGAACATTGAACCGTGACCTCCTGGTTCATAGGTTGACTCTCAACCACTGAACCACACTGGCTGGGCTGAGAGATTTTTAAATACTATGAGCCAAACAAAAGACATCTGTGAGTTGAATTCAGCCCCTTGACTACCTGTTTGCAACCTCTGGTGTAGGCAGAGAAAAACAGACACTAATTAAATAATGAGCAATCAAAAGTGTAATTGTAACCAGATGTAAAAGTGAGAAGTGCTCTCAGGGCCTACACAGGCATGCCTTGTGTTATTGCTCTTTATTGCGCTTCACAGATGTTTTGTGTTTTTACAAATTGAAGGCAAGACCTTCCACCAGCAAAAAGATTATGACTCCTATTGCATTACTCTCTTTATTACATTACTCCATTTATTATTGTGGTTTGGAATTGAACCTGCAGTATCTCTGAGGTATGCCTGTACAAGGATTTGACCTTCTCAGAAGTCTGCCCAGGTGAAGTGGATTTTGAGCTGAGACCTGCAGTATAAATGAAGAGGGGAGTGAGGAATGTTCTAGGCAGAAGGAACTACACGTAAAAAGGTCTGTGGTGAGAGGGACCATGGTGACAATAAAAGGCCTAAAAGAAAGCCACTGTGGCTGTGGCTAAGAAAGCCAAGCACGGTAACTTGTGAAAGAAGATAGGAGAAGTAGACATGGGCCAGAGCCAGATCTTACCTTAAGGATTTTTATTTTTATCCTAAGATTTGTGGGAAACCATTGAAGAGTTTTAAGTAGATTGTTTCTCTAGTGCAGGGGTCCTCAAACTTTTTAAACAGGGGGCCAGTTCACTGTCCCTCAGACCGTTGGAGGGCTGGACTATAGTTTAAAAAAAACTGTGAACAAATTCCTATGCACACTGCACATATCTTATTTTGAAGTAAAAAAACAAAACGGGAACAAATACAATATTTGTATTTGCATGTGGCCTGCAGGCCGTAGTTTGAGGACCCCTGCTGTAGTGCATTGAAGAGTATCAAATAGTAGTCATACTAAAACCCATTGAAGAGTTTTAAGTAGATTGTTTCTCTAGTGCATCGAAGAGTATCAAATAGTAGTCATACTAAAATATTTTTCTCTGCTGCCATTTTCCCCCTTTTGTCTTTCATTTATTGTTGTCTTCTATAAAGAAAATAGACTATATATGGATGTATTATATGATAAAAAATTTACTAATTCATTATAAAAAAATAAAAGTCTCAGGAGAACAGAGGACCTGCTACCTACTATGTTCTTGATGATTAAAGTTGTTAATTTTGTTCACATGTGTTTCCTACAGGTAGGAAACTCAGGAAGTCCGGGACTTTTGTGCAGAATGACAATAATATACTGATTCATTTCTGCTTGAGTAGCATTTACTGTAAATGTAAATTATTTTTTCCCTCCCCTCATTTGTATTGTAAAAGAAACTTTTCTTTTTCACATTTTTAAGTACACTTTTTCTATTAGCTGTAAGATCTTGAATTGCATTTAACAGATATTTATGGAGTACTTACATGTGCAAGGCACTGAGATGGCAAAGTCACCTTTTTCAAATTTTAAACTTAATCTGTTGAAGGTAAATGTAAATGTTCTTTTCATGATCTGTAAATATTTTCTCCACCAGATCAATAAGTCAGAGAAGCCAGAAAGCTGTGATAATGTGAAGGTGGTTGTGAGGTGCCGACCCCTCAATGAGAGAGAGAAATCCATGTGCTACAGACAGGCTGTCAGTGTGGATGAGATGAGGGGAACTATCACTGTACATAAGACCGATTCTTCCAATGAACCTCCAAAGACATTTACTTTTGATACAGTTTTTGGACCAGAGAGTAAACAACTTGATGTTTATAACTTAACTGCAAGGCCTATTATTGATTCTGTTCTTGAAGGCTACAATGGTGAGTACTTTATATAGTTCACTTTTTTAAAAAACAACTTTATTTTGGTATTATTAGTAACCCATAAATTCACTTATTGCAATTATAGTTTGACGTGAACACATACAGTTGTGAAACTAGCACACAATTCAATTTATCACCCCCAAAAGTTCCTTTATGTCCATTTACAGTCCCACCCCCAGGTAGCAATTGACTTGCTTTCTATTTATGGTTTCACCTTTACTCAGAATGTCATATAAATCAAACCCTGCACTATCATCTTTCTTATCTGTTTTCTTTTATTTGGCATACTTTTTTTGAGGGTCATTCATGTTGTAGCATCTATCAGTAGTTTGGCTCTTTTTTATTGCAGAATATATCACCTTTTATGATCTTCGATGGAAATCTGGATTCCAATTTTTTGGCTATTATATAAAATGCTGCTATGAGCATTCCTTTTAAGGCTTTGTACAGATTCATTTTAAGGTTTTTCTTGGGTAGATACCTAGGAGTGGAATTGCTGGGTCGTATGGTTAATGTATATTTATTTTATTTTTATGAAGTCTGTATTACAATTAATTGGGAGAGTAGTAACAACTTGTTTGGCCAATTTTTTCCCATTAAAATTTTTTTATTTTTCAATTACAGTTGACATACATTATTATGTTAGCTTCAGGTGTGCACCCAATGATTAGACATTACATAACTTACTAAGTGATCACCCTCATAAATTTAGTACCCATTGACACCATACATAGTTATTAGAATATTAATTGACTGTATTCCCTGTGCTGTATTTTACATACCCGTGACTATTCTGTAACAACCAATTTGTACTTCTTAATCCCTTTTTTCACCTATCCCCTTAACCCCCTGCCCATCTGGCAACTATCAAAATGTTCTCTGTGCGTCTGTTTACTTCTCTGTGAGTATCAGTGAGTCTGTTTCAGTTCTGCTTGTTTGTTTGTTCTTCAGATCAGTTAGTGTATCCTTCATTTCTTTTTTTTTTTTAAATATTTTTATTGATTTCAGAGAAGAAGGGAGAGGGAGAGAGAGATAGAAACATCAATGATGAGAGAGAATCATTGATGGGCCGCCTTCTGCACACCCTACACTGGGGATCGAGCCCACAACCCGGGCATGTGCCCTGACGGGATCGAACTGTGACCTCCTGGTTCATAGGTCGATGCTCAACCAAGTGCCATAAAAGCAGAGCCTGAAGAAAGTAGGAATCTACCCACGTGGATAGCTGAGAGAAGTACATTCTAAGCAGAGGAACAAACAAGCACAAAGCCCCATAAGCAGAAATGTGCTTGGTGTGTTCCAGGAATGAGAAGAGGCCCGAGGAGTTAGCATCAAGTGAACAAACCCAAGTGTGTTAGACAAGGTCAGAGCGGTAAATGGGCAGAGCAGCTCATGTGGGTATTGTAGGCCGGAGAAAGGACCTTGGCTCTTCCTTCCCTGTGACTGAGATTCTCCTATGTTTTTATCTACAAGTTGTAAACATTTTAGGTCTTACATTTAGGTCTGTCATCCATTTTGAGTTTTTATATATGATGTGAAGTAAGAGTTTGGTTCTTTCCCTATTTTTTTCCTTCTTGCCTGTGGATATCCAGTTGTTCCAGCACCGTTTGTTGAAAAGGCCATCCTTTCTTTTGGAACTAACTTGGTTCTTTTGGTAAAAATGAATGGACCACAAATGTGTGGGCTTATGTTGGATTGTCTATTCTATTCCACGTATATCCTGTTTTGATTTCTGCAGCTTTATAATGTTTTGAAATTAGGTAATATATGATCTCTAACTTTATTCTTTTTCAAAATTATTGTGTGTTTTTTCTGGTGTCCTTTGCATTTTCATATAAATTTTAAGATCACCTTGTCAATTTCTACCAAAGTAACCTGGGATTTTGATGAATTGTTATTCTGACAATGTTGGGGTCTTCTGGTCCAGGAACATGATATATTTGTCCATTTATTATATCTTGTTTAATTTCTTATATCAGTATTTTTATAGTTTTCATAAATTTGTTTTTAATTATTTTTTGATACTTTTGTGAATAGAACTGTTCTTATAATTTCATTTTTGGAATTATGCATTGAGAATGTATAGAAATGCACTTGATTATTTTAGTAGGGTTTTTTTTATTGAGATAACAATTCAAATAACATAAAATTTACTACTTTAACCACTTTACAGTGTACAAGTCAGGTTTTCAGCACTTCATAGTGTTGTGCAACTGTTACCATTATCAGTTTCCAGAACATTTCCATTACTCCCCAAAAGAAACTTTTATCCGTATTAGTAGTTACATCTAATTCTGCTCTCTCCTACTCTGCAACAACTTATTACTTTCTGTGTGTATGAGTTTGCCTGTTCTGGGCATTTCATATAAATAGAATCAGACACTACATAGTCTTCTGTGTCTGACTCCTTAGCATGTTTTCAGTGTTCATCCTTATTGTATGTATCAGTACTTCATTCTTTTTATGGCAAAATAATATTCCATTGTATGGATATAGTATATTTTGTGTATTCATTTATCAGTTGATGAACAATTTTCATTTTTTGGCTATTATGAAGAATATTACTATGAACATTCTTGTACAAGTTTTTGTGTGAACATGTTTTCAGTTCTTTTATGTATATGTTACCTGGAGTGGAATTGCTGGGTCAAAAAGTTAACTGCCAGACTTTTCCATAGTGGCTGCACCATTTGTATACCCACCAACAATGTATGAGGTTCCTAATTTCTCCACATCTTTGACAAAATTTGTTATTTGTCTTTTTTATTATAGCCATGCTAATCTTATGAAGTGGTATCTCATTGTATTTTGCAGTTTATTTTTTAAAAACTGTTGTATACTGCAACCTTTTTTTTAATTTATATTCATTATAATCACCAGTTCATTCTGTACATCAGATTATTTATTCACTTGATTCTTAGATTCACTTGTTGATAGATGCATGTTTGTTGTTCACAATTTGTATCTTTACCTTTTTCTTCTTCCTCTTCTTAAAGGATACCTTTCAGCATTTCGTATAATACTGGTTTAGTGGTGATGAACTCCTTTAGCTTTTCCTTATCTGTGAAGCTCTTTATCTGACCTTCAATTCTGAATGATAGCTTTGCTGGATAAAGTAATCTTGGTTGTAGGTTCTTGGTATTCATCACTTTGAATATTTCTTGCCATTCCCTTCTGGCCTGCCAAGTTTCTGTTGAGAAATCAGCTGACAGTCGTATGGGTATTCCCTTGTAGGTAATTGAGTCTCTTTCTCTTGCTGCTTTTAAGATTCTCTCTTTGTCTTTTGCTCTTGGCATTTTAATTATGATGTGTCTTGGTGTGGTCCTCTTTGGATTCCTTTTGTTTGGGGTTCTCTGCGCTTCTTGGACCTGTAAGTCCATTTCTTTCACCAGGTGGGGGAAGTTTTCTGCCATTATTTCTTCAAATAGGTTTTCAATATCTTGCTGTCTCTCATCTTCTGGCACCCCTATTATTCTGATGTTGGTACGCTTGAAGCTGTCCCAGAGGCTCCTTACACTATCTTCGTATTTTCGGATTCTTTTTTCATTTTGCTTTTCCGGTTGGGTGTTTTTTGCTTCTTCGCATTTCAAATCTTTGGCTTGATTCTTGCGCTCCTCTGGTCTGCTATTGGGTGTCTGTATAATATTCTTTATTTCAGTCCGTGTATGCTTAATTTCTAGTTGGTTCTTTATCATAGCATCGAGGGTCTCATTAGTTTTCGTGACTCTCTCCTCAAGTTTATTGACAGCTTCTAGCACATTTTTGCAAGCCCTCAAAATTGCGATTTTTAGCTCTATATCCTCCATTTCTGTCATGTTTTTTTGTCTCCGCATTTTTTATGCTTTCTTGGTGCACCCCCTAGTGGTCTTTGTGCGCAGTCTTGTTCTAGTTGAGCCTTGATTGTTGTAGTTAATACTAGAGGGATTTGACCACCAGGCCGACTGGCTGTGTGAATCAGCTGTGTCTGCCGCGGAAAACTTCTGTCCTCTGGGGAGGTGCTAATCTAGCCTTTGCCTGAGGCTATCCGGCAAATGGCTCTGCGCAGGGCTTGGGCGGGGCGGGCTCAACAGGGCGGGCGGAGGGAGCCGTTATGGTGCCCTCAGTCCTGTTCCCAGAGGCTCTGCTTCTCAGAACCCCCGGAACCGCTGCAAACCTCGGAGGGAAAGCTGCCTTCCAACTGATGCCAGACACTCCCGCTTCTCCCGTTTGGGTCCGAGTCCCCAGCGATTCGCCCGTATCTGGAGCTCAGAGTCTGAGACTCCCCCCTGACCGAAAACGACAACCGCGCTCTCAGCCACCAGCCCGCTTTGCGCGCGCACCTCCGCACCTGAGTTTTTTCCACACTGCGCCTCCTCTGAGCCTCGGTGTGCTGTTATTTTTCCTTCTAGTTGAAGAGTCTCTCCTCAGCCAGCCTTCCTGTGGTTCTGGGTGATGTCCGTTCCGTCTTTTAGTTGTATTTTTGAAGTGGTTGTTTGCGGCAGCAGTCTCCGGTGTTTACCTCTGTATACTGCAACCTTGCTAAACTTATTATTTCTAGTAGACTATCATTACTATTATTATTATTATTATTATTATTATTATATTTATGTAAATTCCTTAGGATATTCTACAGACACAAGAGCATGTTGTTTGCAATTAAAGATAGTTCAACCAATTTCTTTCTTTCCTATTCTTTTTTTTTAAGTATATTTTATTGATTTTTTACAGAGAGGAAGGGAGAGGAATAGAGAGTTAGAAATATCGATCAGAGAGAAATATTGATGAGAGAGAAACATCGATCAGCTGCCTCCTGCATACCTCCCACTGGGGATGTGCCCGCAACCAAGGTACATGCCCTTGACTGGAATCGAACCCGGGATCCTTCAGTCCACAGGCCGATGTTCTATCCACTGAGCCAAACCAGTCACGGCTCTTTCCTATTATTACTTGAATTGCACTGTAGTTTCATAATTTCTTTCTGTTACCTGAATTGCACTGGCTAGAACCTACAGTACAATGTAGTAGTGGTGATAGTGGACATTTTGTCTTGTTCCTGATCTTAGAGAGAAAGCATTCATTGTTTTACCAGTAAATATGATGTTATTTGTAGATTTTTTCTTTCTTTTTTGTTTTGTTTTAGCGTCTAAAGCAGTGGTTCTCAACCTGTGGGTCGCGACCCCTTTGGCGGTCGAACGACCCTTTCACAGGGGTCGCCTAAGACCATCCTGCATATCAGATATTTACATTACGATTCATAACAGTAGCAACATTACAGTTAAGAAGTAGCAACGAAAATAATTTTATGGTTGGGTCACTACATGAGGAACTGTATTTAAAGGGCCATAAGGTTGAGAACCACTAGTCTAAAGTTTTACATAGGTCTCCTTTTTCCCCAGTTGACGCTCCCCCTCCTCCCCCCCAGTCATTCCCACCCAGGGCAAGCCCCCACTGTCCCAGTGTCTGTGTTTATTGGTTATGCTACTATGCATGCATACAAGTCCTTTGATTGTTCTCTAACACCCCCCACCACCACCACCATTTGTCTCTGGATCTATTCTTTTTTTTTTTTTTTTATTTTTTTTTTTTGTTTTTTTCCAGAGAGGGATAGAGAGTTAGAAACATCGATGAGAGAGAAACATTGATCAGCTGCCTCCTGCACACCCCCTACTGGGGATGTGCCCGCAACCAAGGTACATGCCCTTGACCGGAATCGAACCTGGGACCCCTCAGTCCCCAGGCCGACGCTCTATCCAGTGTGCCAAACCGGCCAGGGCTGGATCTATTCTTGTTCATCAAATTATGTTGATCATTATATTCCACATGTGTTATTTATCTTTCTCTGACTGGCTTATTTCTATTTGTAGATTTTTCATAGACATCCTTTATCAGATTGAGGATGTTTCCCTCTGTTCTTAGTTTGCTGAGAGTTTTTTCAGGAATGTATATTTCAGTGATGGCGAACCTTTTGAGCTTGGCTTGTCAGCATTTTGAAAAACCCTAACTTAACTCTGGTGCCGTGTCACATATAGAAATTTTTTTATATTTGCAATCATAGTAAAACAAAGACTTGTATTTTTGATATTTATTTTATATATTTAAATGCCATTTAACACAGAAAAATCAACCAAAAAAATGAGTTTGCGTGTCACCTCTGACACGCGTGTTATAGGTTCGCCATCCCTGGTATATTTTGTCAAATGCAATTTTTTCTGCACTTATTTAAATGATTTTTTTAAAAAGTCTGTTAACATGGTCAATTGCATTGATTGATTTTAAAATATGAAACCAGCCATGCCACCTGGTCATAGCGTATTATCCTTTTGTATATTGTTAGATTTGATTCCCTAAAATTTTGTTTACATTTTTTGCATCTCTGTTCATGAGGAACATAAGTGTATAGTTTTCCTGTAATGTCTTTATAGGGTTTTTTTGTTTTTGTTTTTTTTTTAATTAAATCTTTATTGTTCAGATTATTACATTGGTTCCTCTTTTTTCCCACCATAACTCCCCTCCACCCAGTTCCCACCCCACCCTTCGCCCTCTGTCCTCATCCATAGGTGCATGATTATTGTCCAATCTCTTCCCGCACCCCCCACACCCTTTCCCCCCCACCCCCAGAATAGTCAGTCCATTCCCTTTCTATGTCCCTGATTCTATTATAATCACCAGTTTATTCTGTTCATCAGATTATTTATTCACTTGATTTTTAGATTCACTTGTTGATAGATGTGTATTTGTTGTTCATAATTTGTATCTTTACCTTTTTCTTCTTCTTCCTCTTCTTAAAGGATACCTTTCAGCATTTCATATAATACTGGTTTGGTGGTGATGAACTCCTTTAGCTTTTTCTTATCTGTGAAGCTCTTTATCTGACCTTCAATTCTGAATGATAGCTTTGCTGGATAAAGTAATCTTGGTTTTAGGTTCTTGGTATTCATCACTTTGAATATTTCTTGCCACTCTATAGGGTTTTGTTATCAGGATAGTTCTAATTTCATAGAATGAGTTGGGAAATATTCCCTCCTTTTTAATTATCTGAAAAAAATTGGTCTAGAGCAGTGGTTCTCAACTTTGGCTGCACATTAGAATCACCTGGAAATCTTTTTAAAATCCTGATTTGTGGGCCTCATCCTCCGGAAATTCTGTTTCTTTGTTACTAATGTTGTGGTCCCACCCCATTATAAAGAAACAAAATTTCTGGAGGATGAGGCCCACAAATCAGGATTTTAAAAAGATTCCCAGGTGATTCTAATGTGCAGCCAAAGTTGAGAACCACTGGTCTAGAGTTAGTATTATATCTTCCCTAAGAATTCACCAGTTAAATTGACTGGGCCTGGAGTTTTTGTTTGTTTGTTTTGTGGGGTTTTATTTTGGTGAGAAGGCTTTTAACTACAGGTTCATTTTCTTTAATAGATACATTTAATATGATTATATGGGTAGGTGTAAATCTATCATCTTGCTATTTATTTTTGTCCCATTTGTTCTTTGTTCACCTTTTCCTCTTTTTATGCCTTCTTTTGGATTAATGAATTATGTTTATTATTCCATCAATACATCTTTGTTGTATTTTAGTGTTTGCTTTAACGTTCATAGTATAAATATTTAATATATCACAGTTTATCTTCAAGTGATATGCAAGTTTATGTATAATATGAACATTTTACACTATACTCCCATTTCTGTCCTCCCAGGCTTTGTGCTATTGTTGTCATATATTTTACTTCTACATGTTATAAACTCCAAACCACATTGTTATTACATTTGTTTAAATCATCAGTTACCTTTTAAAGAGATTTAAATAATGAGAGAAAAATCTTACATATTTATTTAAGCCATGTAGTTACCATTTCTGGTACTCTTTTTTGCTTTATGTAGATTCACATTTCCATCTAGTATCACTTTCCTTCTGCATTGTAGAACTTCCTTTAACATTTCTTAGAGGGGAGGTCTACTGGTGATGAATTCTTCTGCATTTATAGTCTAAAAAAGTATTCATTTTGTTTTTGTTTTTGAAAGTATTTTCAGAGTATAGTATAGATTCTTAGTTTCTTCTTCTTTTTTTTTTAAAGTATATTTTATTGATTTTTTACAGAGAGGAAGGGAGAGAGATAGAGAGTTAGAAACATCGATGACAGAGAAACATCGATCAGCTGCCTCCTGCACATCTCCTACTGGGGATGTGCCCGCAACCCAGGTACATGTCCTTGACCGGAATCGAACCTGGGACCTCTCAGTCCGCAGGCCGACGCTCTATCCACTGAGCCAAACCGGTTTCAGCTTAGTTTCTTCTTTTAATACTTTAACGATATTACTATAGTCTTCTCATTCGTATTTTTTTTATGACCAGAAATCTACTTTCATTCTTATCTTGGTTCTTCTATATATAATGTCTTTCTTTTCTCTGATTGTTTTGACATTTTCTTCTTAGAGCAATTGATTATGATGTGTCTTGATATGTTTTTCCTTTTTTTTTTTTTTTGGTATGTTTTTCTTCATGCTTCTGTGCTTACAGTTCATTAAGTTCCTTGGACTTGTGGGATTGTAGTTTTCATCAAATTTGGAGAAATTGAAGGCATTATTTCTTAAAGCATTTTTTCTCTCCCCTCTCTCTACTATTTGGGGGACTACACCAATGTATATATTAGACTACTTGAAATTGTCCCACAACTTACTGGTTTTTTTCAAAAATTTTTCTCTTTCTTTATGATGGGTTTTTTGTATGTTTTCTTTTGCAATGTCTGCTCTACCATTAACCCTGTCTATTGTATTTTTCATCTCACACATTGTAGATTTCATCTCTCGAGGTTTGATTTTGATCTTGTTATGTCTTCCATCCAAGTTCTTCCAAAGTTTCCCCTGAACTTTTTAACATACAGAATACAGTTTTTATAACAGTTTTAATGTCCTTGTCTGCTAATTCTAACATTTGTGTCAGTTCTGAGTTGGTTTTGATTGTTGATTGATTTCTTAATTATGAGTCATATATTTTTGCTTTTTTGCAAGCTTGGCAGTTTTTTTGTTTGATGCTAGACTGTGAATTTTACCTTGGGTCTTAGATATTTTTTCATTTCTATGAATATTTATGAGCTTTGTTCTGGGATGCAGTTACTTTAGGATTATGAAGAAAATAACTACCATTTACTTGTACCCTACCAGACGTCATGTTGGTCACTTGAAGTGTTTCATTTGGTCCTTACTATTAATGTAGAGTAGCTAAATTTTTATTCCCATTTTACCTTTGAGGAGACTATGTCTGGATAGAAACTTGCTTAAGGTCAAGTGGATAAAAAGTGGCAGATATGTGATTCACACTGAGGTCTTTCTGATCTAGAACCTGTATTCTTTTGCTGTAATTACACTATCTTTTCCAACTTAATGTCCACATTACGTAATTACTGTACACATTACAAGAAATGTTTTTAAATGTAAGATTTTACATTTATGGTTTGGAGTTCTTTTTATTAATAATTAGAAATATCTCACTGACTCTAGTACTTTAATAGTGCTTTGCTCATGAGGCATAGAGTACACATATTGTAATTGTCAATAAAAGTGAAATTTGTACTAGAATTCAGGGAAGAAATTGCATCACAGTGTCAAAGGAATTAATTTTAAGAGCTATTGTTCTACAGACTTATACTCTAAAAAAACATTGATTCTCTTTATTTTCAGGGACTATTTTTGCATATGGACAAACTGGAACAGGCAAAACTTTTACTATGGAAGGTGTTCGAGCTGTTCCTGAACTGAGAGGAATCATTCCAAATTCATTTGCTCATATATTTGGTCATATTGCAAAAGCAGAGGGTGATACAAGGTAAAATAATTCTTTTATTTTTCCAATATTAAGAAGTACAAACTTAAGAGAGGCATATAGGTACAAATTTCATAAACACACTTTAAAACTGTTCTTATAAATATTTCACTGTTTTATGTTTTTAAAGTGATGTTTTATTGATAGGTTTTTGGTTCGAGTGTCTTATTTGGAAATATATAATGAAGAGGTTCGTGACCTCTTGGGCAAGGATCAGACACAGAGGTTAGAGGTAAGGATAATTGAAATTGGAATACTTTCCAAAGACCAATAATAGCTTCACCTTATCTATGCCTACCTCTATAGCCAGATATCCTACACTCTCGCCACCCTATCCTACTCCCACCCCTGTCCTGCTTCCTACTCTTTCCAGCCTACTTTATTCTTATTTCAGAATCCTTACATTTATTCTTTTCCTCCTACCCCAACCCAGATTGGCTACTTCCTGTTTCTTTAAGTCTTAGCTTAAACATCATCTTAGGGAAACTTATTCTGTCCCTGCTTCACCAGCATAAGTCTCTCTAATGTATTCTTATATTGTCTTATATTTTTTAATTCATGGCATTATCACAATGGAAATAAAATAATTTTTGTGTGTAATTATTTGTATGTTCTCCCTATAGATTTTCACTTCTACAAGTGTAGAGACTGTCTACCTTGTTTATCATGTATACTCAATATCAAGTAGTGTCTCACAGATGTTTAATAAATAATTGTGTTAAATAATACATTTATTTACACATTATTTATATGTAGTGGATGTTCAGTGTTCAATAAATAACACATAGATGTTCAATGAATAGATGTGAAAGAATTATGGATATATGTGTTAAGTCTTATGATTATTTTTCTTAGGTTAAAGAAAGACCTGATGTGGGAGTTTATATCAAAGATTTATCAGCTTATGTGGTAAATAATGCTGATGATATGGACAGAATTATGACACTGGGCCACAAAAATCGTAAGTGTAATTCATAATTTTGATTAAACATTTATGTGTTGAGTAGGCTGGTTTAGAAGCAAAAACTGGTGTGACATTTTGTTCCACAAAGACTGGATTTTTAAGTTTCTTGAAAATCCTTTCTCTTTGATTATTTACTAGGTAGAGAGCACATATGGATGAAAGATATCACAGATTACTTTCTGTGCTGACCGAAATTTTGTTTCTTAGTACTAGTGCTATATCTTATATAGCTGTTTATTTGTTAGCTACAGTAATATTTGGTAACATTTATTGAGCACTTACAATGTAGGAAGTGCTTGTTCTAAGTGATTTATAAGAATGGTCTCTTTTAATCTTCACAGTAGACTATGACAGTATTAAATTCCTATTTTATGATTGAGGAAACCAAGACTTACTTTAAATAGCTTGTCCAAGGTTATATGCTACTTAATAAGTGGCAGAATGAATATCTTAATCTAACCATGAATCAGTATAACCAGGCATTATACTGCCACCCTTTTATTGACAGGAAAAGCAAAACAAAATTAAAGTGGTATTTTAAAAATGTATATTTTTATTGATTTCAGAGAGGAAGGGAGTGGGAGAGAGAGATAGAAACATCAAAGATGAGAGAGAATCATTGATCAGCTACCTCCTGCATGCCCCACACTGGGGATCGGGCCCAACTCTGGCATATGTTCTCACCAGAAATCGAACCGAAAAGCAAGCAAAAGGGTGTTTTTTTTTTTTTTTTTTTTTTTTTAGTAATTGTTTCAGGTTTTGTCTAAATAATAAAGAACTTCAGCAATATTTAATACACAGATGCCCCAGGTCTCATACTAGTGATGTTGCTAATAGCAATTAGAGATTAGAGATGAAAGATTAGAACATAGGAAGTAAACATGTTTCAAAGTTTTTTATGACTAGACTAAAAATCAAGGAAATTAAACAAATATTTAAAAAATCAATTGCAGCCCAGCCAGCATGGCTCAGTGGTTGAATGTCAACCTATGAACCAGGAGGTCACGGTTGATTCCCGCTCAGGGCACATGCCTGGATTGCAGGCTCGATCTCCAGTGTGGGGTGTACAGGGGACAGCCGATCAATGATTCTCTCCCATCATTGATGTTTCTGATTTTCTCTCCCTCTCCCTTATTCTCTGAAATCAATAAAAACATATTTAAAAAATCAATTGCATTCTTAAAAACCAAGTCATAGAAAAAGACCAAATTTTAACAGGAAAATGAGCAAAAGATATGTACAAATATGTTATTCACCGAACTGTACACAGCAATAAGCATGTGAAAGGATGTTAATATTTGGTAACATTTATTGAGCACTTACTTTGTAGCAGCTTCACAAATAATTAGGAAAATGCATGTTAAAACAACAGTGGGAGATATTTTACCCATCAGTTTGGATGAAGGGATATACAGGTTGGTGAGGCTGTACTGGTGATAAGATTATAAAATAGTACGGTTTTTTGAAAGGCAGTATAACAGTAACTGTTGAAATTTAAAAAATGCATTTCTTTTGACATAGTGTTTCTAATTCTAGAAAAATATATTTAAGTATAACAAATTTCTATTGAGACATTATTTGTGATAAAAAGTTTGACACAATCTAAATAACTATAAACAAAACATTGGTTATATAAATTATGGTACAAAAATACTGTAGACTATAATGAAGCTCTGAGAAAAATCACAATGAGTTTAATCTCCTTGTAGAGACCCGGAATATTTTCAAGATATATGTATAATTAAGTGAACAGCAAATTTCAGAATAGTATTACTACATCATCCCATTAATATATTTGTAAAAAAGCCAAGTTATTAAACTATGTGTTTGGATAGTGTGTGTGTGTATGTGTGTGTGTCTGTATGTTCACATGTGTGCATGTAAAATAGAAATGAAAGGACATTTAATAGGGGTTACTTTTAGGAAAGGGGAAGTAAGATTGGAAAAAAGGGATGTTGGGAGCTTTCATTGCTTTTTAAAAATATACTTTAAAATTTTTTGTCCCAGGAATATGTTCATGTACTGCTTATTTAATTTTTAAAATTTTTAACATAAGATTTCATTTATAGTAGTGACCAAAAGCTCCCATTAAGTACCTGAGAATTAGTTTAATAAAATGAAATAAAGATAAAGGGATTTGAAAACCTAAGATAGCAGAGAGGAAAATACTCTTAATAAATAGAGTCCGAGAATTGAATATTTAGTACAAATATTTAGCACAAAAGTTCCAACATAAAAATATAAACTTTATCATATTGAAATATAGTAAAATAACTATCAAGAGGGAAATAGCAGAAGAGGAATATGGGACAATAAAAGACGCTATTATAAATAGATAAAAGAATCAATACAAATATAAACTTAGTTCCATTTTTTACAGATGGTCATAGTATAGAAATAGTTAATTTTATACTTAAGAAAATAAGTCAGTCATCTCACAAACAGCCTGCCTAGCAACTAAAATGCAAATTTAAATTATTCCAGTATATTTACATGTGGGCATCCTTGTAAATTGGTTAATATTTTTGTAGAGCAGTGTTTTCAGCCTTTACACCAAATTCCTTTTCTTAAAAATTATATTTTTGAATAGGTAATTCATACATATAGTGTAAAATTCAGAAGGCACAGAAGTATCCGTTGAAAAACAAGTCTCTCTCCTACCCTTGTGTCTCAGTCACCTGGTTCCCATTCCTGGTGGCAACTTCTGTTAGTTTCTAATGTACCCTTTCTGATGTAGTCTGTGTGTTTTTAAAGAGAGCTTGTCCTCTTACTTTATTCACTTAACAATATTATCTTAGAGATCATTTCACATTAACACATACTTATCCTATATAATAAAAGGCTAATATGGAAATTGTCCCCTCAACTGGGAGTTTGACCAGGGGGCGGGGCCAGGCCTGCCAACCGTCCGAGGCCCCTCCCCCGGCCAGCCCAGCCCAATTGGCCCCAATGGGGCAGGCCAGCTGGACCCCACCCATTCACCAATTCGTGCATTGGGGCTCTAGTACATATATAAGCATTTTAAAAGAATGATGTAGTATTTCATTGCATGAATCTACATAATTTAATCTTTTATTGATGGACTTTTGGGTTGTTTTCAATCTTTTGTTCTGAGCAATATTCTTACATATACATGAGTTTATACACATGCAGGCATATTTATAGGATACATTTTTTCATATCCTCTTGAAAAGCATAAAAACATATTTTTTATTCCAAATAAATATTTGATAAAAATTAAAGCTATGGAAATGTTTTTTGTTTTATTTCCATTATGACATGTCAATGTTTGGAGCATTGAGTCTACTTCTCTGCTGCAAGCTCTTCTCTCCCAGGGATTGTAAAGCTCAACATAGGTCACATTTAACAGCATGTCTGTTGCATTTCTTGGTTTTTATAACCAGATATGCAGAAAAATTACAATCATAAATAGCTTGTTTTACTTATATTGCAAAAACAATAGGTATTAATAAGATTTTTTCAAATTACATGTTCTCTCTTCATCCAAATTGGAAAATACTGCTATAGTGTGATTTGATATCACATAGCTATAAAACGATTTCTACTCTTTGACCTGGTAATTCCAGTTTGGAAAATACATCCCATGGAAATAATACTAAAGAGAGAGAGAGGTATCTGCTCAGAGATGCTCATTTTGTGTTCCTTATGAGGACCTAAAGTGGGAAACCATCCCAAATACTAGTATCTCTCAATAAGGGAACAGCAAAATCAAGGTTTAATAGTTCTCTATATTTTTTGAAGAAATTCATAATTTGATTTAAAAGAAAATAGAAAAATGTAGTATGAAGTCACAAGTCTTTGCTTTTTTTTCCCCCTAATTTTTTCTTTACCTTCTTTTGACAGGCTTTACTTTTTCTTTTTTTCAATTACAGTTTACTTTCAGTATTATATATTGGTTTCCAGTTGTACAGCGTAGTGGTTAGACAATCATATACTTTACATAGTTCTCCCCTTTGCCCCCCCCCCATATTTCCAGTACCCAACTGGCACATACATAGTTATCACAATATTATTGACTATATTCCCTATGCTGTACATCCCTGTGACTATTTTGTAACTAGCAATTTGTATTTAATTCCTTTACATCTTTCTCCCAGTTTCCCACTCCCCTCCCTCTAGCAGCCACCAGTCTGCTCTCTGTATCTGAGCCACTTTCAATTTTGTTTGTTCATTTATTTTGTTCTTTAGATTCCACATATAAGTGAAATCATATGATATTTGTCTTTCGCTGACTGACTTGTTTAGGCTTTACTTTTCTTTCTTTTTAAAAAAGATACATTTTTATTGATTTCAGAGAGGAAGGGAGAGGGATAGACAGAGAGAGAGAAACACAAATGATGAGAGAGAACCATTGATCGGCTGCCTCTTGCATGTCCCACACTGGAGATCGAACCCGCAACCCGAGCATGTGTCCTGACTGGGAATCCAACTGTGACATCCTGGTTCATAGGTTGACACTCAACCACTGAGCCACGCAGGCTGGGCTAGGCTTTCGTTTTCTGTATTAGTGCAATTTACATTCCAGTTATCTGACTTCAGTACAGCCATGTTAATAATTAATGTTTATATTTTAATGTTTAAATTCTAAAATCAAAGCTTGTGTGGATAAATTCTGCATGAATATATAGTAGGAAGATAATTTTGAAATTGGGTAAAATGCTTTTAAAATACTTATGAATTTAAGGAAAAAAATAATACGTGTATTATAAAAAACAAAACACCTTTTTCTTTGTTTACAGAATATATTCATGTAAAATATTTATACCCACACAATACTTGGAATGGATGCTTTTGTTTTATAGAAGAGGGATTATACTATATATTCCTCTCTTTTTGTTTCCCAGCCATATGTTATGGGTATCTTTCCATGTTATACCTTTTTTTTAAAAAAAAATATTTTTATTGATTTCAGAGAGGAAGGGAGAGGGAAAGAGACATAGAAACATCAATAATGAGAGAGAATCATTAATTGGCTGCCTCCTACATGCCCCCTACTAGGGATCAAGTCCACAATGTAGGCATGTGCCCTTGACCAGAATCGAACCCGGGACCCTTTGGTCCGCAGGCCGATGCTCTTTCCACTGAGCCAAACTGGCTAAGGCTACCTTATTTTTTTAACTTCATATTATGACTAGTCTGTAATGGATTAACCACTGTCCTGTGGTTGTTTCTAATCTCTTGCTGTTGTGAAATGCTGCGCCAAATATCCTGGCACCATCTAATGCATGTATACAAGTATTTCTGTGATTTAGATTCGCAGAACATAATTTTTTTTAGAGATAGCTGAAACGGCAATATTTTTTGAATTATTTACCATGTATTTTTATGTAAATTAGTTATTTTTGTAGCCAGTAATACTTCGGGTTAAAATTAATTACTTTGTCCTTGCCGAAACCGGTTTGGCTCAGTGGATAGAGCGTCGGCCTGTGGACTGAAAGGTCCCAGGTTTGATTCCGGTCAGGGGCATGTACCTTGGTTGCGGGCACATCTCCAGTGTGAGGTGTGCAGGAGGCAGCTGATCGATGCTTCTCTCTCATCGATGTTTCTAACTCTCTATCTCTCTCCCTTCCTCTCTGTAAAAAATTAATAAAATATATTTTTTAAAAAAATTACTTTGTCCTAAAATTACCTCTTTAGTATAAGAAATACTACAAATTATTTTGTTATCAACATAAATTGTCAGAAACTGCTAATAATGGCTAAACACATCTATGCTTTTATGGTTTAGCCAGGCTGTTTGATTTTTGGCTCTGGTAAAATTAAGTATTATAAACCATTCTGGATAGTTAATTTTTAAAGGTACTCCCTGTTATTATACCTTTTAAGAATTTCCATCCTTTATTCAAGGTTCTGTTGGTGCAACTAATATGAATGAGCATAGTTCCCGTTCCCATGCCATCTTTACAATTACCATAGAATGCAGTGAAAAAGGCGTTGATGGTAACATGCACGTCAGGATGGGGAAGCTCCATCTTGTAGATCTTGCTGTAAGTAATAGGCTACTACTTTAAAGAATAACTCTTGTAATTTTTTTAGTTTATAAATGAATAAAAATTCAAGTGAAAAGGTGTGATTTGTATATGATTTTTAAGTTGTTAACTTGTGTATGTGTTTTGTTTACTATGGAATATTTCGAACCTGTACAAAAGTAGATAGAATAGTGTAATGATCTTCCATGTAACCATCACCCACTTCAACAATTACTGGTTCATGGCCAGTCCTGTTTCATCTCTACCATTCCCCACTTCTCTTCCGGTATTATTCTGATGTGAATTCAAGATACAATATCAGATTCTTTTCCTGTTAAATTACTTTTTATTAAGCTTTAAAAACAATATTCTGTATTTTTTATTTTAGCTTTATTTCTGTGTCTGTTTATTGCTAGGGTTCAGAAAGACAGGCAAAAACTGGAGCTACTGGACAGCGCCTCAAGGAAGCTACAAAAATCAATCTTTCGCTTTCCACCCTTGGTAATGTAATTTCTGCCTTGGTTGATGGAAAAAGCACTCATGTGCCTTACCGTAATTCTAAATTGACTCGTCTTCTTCAGGATTCCTTAGGAGGAAATTCAAAGACCATGATGGTAAGACTTAATTGATGATATTATAGTTATCATCAGGCAACTTTTAGATTCCTGTTTATCCCTATAATAGATATGCATAACATTTTTTAAACTATTGATTTTTTTACTTTATTTGATTTTGTGGTTATTCTTTTTCTAGTATACCATGTATACAAGCCCATACTGTGTTACTTGGAAATACATGTGGTTATACTTACTCTCTTTCTTTTTTTAAATATATCTTATTGATTTCAGAGAAGAAGGGAGAGGGAAAGAGAGATAGAAACATCAATGATGAGAGAGAATCATTGAGTGGCTGCCTACTGCACATCCCCTACTGGGGATCAAGCCTGCAACCCAGGCATGTGCCCTGACAGGAATCGAATCTGGGACCCTTCAGTCCACAGGCTGACGTTCTATCCACTGAGCCAAACCAGCTAGGGTCTTACTCTCTTTTTCAAGAAGATGAGAGTAGAAGTATGCTTTAGAAATTATTTTAGTTATCTTCGTAATGGTATTAATTTTAACTGTATCAGGTGTTACAATGTTTTGTTTTGTATTCCTAATTCAACAGTGTGCAAATATTGGGCCAGCAGATTACAATTATGATGAAACTATTAGTACATTACGGTACGCTAACCGTGCTAAGAATATTAAAAATAAAGCTAGAATTAATGAAGATCCAAAGGATGCTTTACTTCGTCAATTTCAGAAAGAAATAGAAGAACTGAAAAAAAAGCTTGAGGAAGGTAACTTTTCCCCAAAATGTTGATCTTAATGTTGGCTAAAAATATGTTGCTTCACCACTAAGTGTACTAATAAAAACCACCTATTAAAAATTCTTTGCACCTCTAACATTGATATTTAAAGGAATATTTCTGCTTGCTCACTTGATATTAAGTAAGCTCAAGTAAATGTATATGTTTGTATATGTGATTTAAAAACTTTACTTAATTTAAACCTCTATCTTAATCCCAATGACCTTTTGTAGATTTGATGTGACCACTTATTAAATAATTAATTTTTATTTGTCTCTGTATAAGAGCAAATTCTACCATTTATTTATTTATTTATTTATTTATTTATTTATGTTCAGTAGTCAAGAGTCTTTATTAGACAGGAGGTGGGACTTCCATCTCAGAGGAATCTCAGCTCAGACGACACAGGAGGAACCGGGATGGGATGGGACAGGAGCAAGGGCGAAGCCAAGTGTTATCCCAGGGGCTCCGGGTGCAGTGGGCTGTGCGGGCTGGAGGCTGGGGTCTCCCCACTTCCATCCCCCTCAAAGGGAGGAGGCAGTAGAATTTAGCCTCATCTTTCAGTCAATCCAGGAAGGCTTCTTAGAGGAAACCCAGGCCAACTGGTGAAACAGGTTCTCCTTTTTGGTACAGGCAAGTAGGTGCCTGATTAAGGCCAGTTCCTTCCTTCCTGGGGTGTGGGGAGCTGTGCCCGGGAAAGGGTACAATGAGGGGCTGCCAGAAATCGGGAGTCTGACGCACAGCTGTGGGGGTCAGTCCTTTCCTGCCCATCTGGGGCTGGGAGCCAGCAGCTTGGAGGCCCCCACAGTTCACTTCTCCAAGGGCTTTAAAACCTTTCAAATCAGTCAGGTCAAGCCAAGGGTCAGAGAACTGGTGCGTCAGCAGTACAGATCTTGGGTAGACATTGGGAAGGACTTCCCAAGATAGAAATAAGCAAGATCATAGAATTTCATCGAGCCCAAGGTGCCCATCCATGCTCTCAGGCACTGTCCTTTTGGGCCCTTCCCGCCCATAGAGCGCCTGGGCCCTGGGTCCTGGGTGCCAGGGCTCAGCAGGCGCCTGGGCGGGGTCACCCACCCAGCCTCAGCGGAGCGGAGGTGAGGCGGGAAGAGCGCACCTCACCTCCCCAGCGACCGCCTCAGCCTCTGCCGCGGCTCTCTATACCATATATTTAGATGACTATGACCAGAGTTCCTTGTGATAGATATCAGTCACTGTTGTTTGAAGTACAGAAAGCTATCACCAAGTTTACTATAAGTAAAATTCACTGCGTAGTCTTCAAATAGCTTTCATACTTAAATTTGAACATGAGGTTCTCTTTTGTAAATTCTTTCCTAACAAGATAATATTAGAAGGTTAGCTAGTTTGAAGACCTTATTCATGCGGTTGAGAAATTTACCATCACTAAGTGCCCAGTGACTTCCTGTACCTTCATGCTAAGCACCGATTGGCATAGGGCTCCTTTGCATACCAGGTACACCAGAGGGCTTTGAAACTGCCTCTTTTCAGTCTGTGGGAAAACTGGTTAGATCAGATGTGAAATCAAGAGATGCCAACATCACAAATGTTTGGAGAAGGTGCTGATTCAGTACACTTGAGTAAGATTATTGAGGAAAAGCAGTTGTAATTGACGTGCCTCTTAGATAATGAAATTTGGTGTTTTAAGTGTGACCACTAGGTGGTATTTATAGTCAGTATATTTTAAAATTTTTAAATTTCTTAGATTTGTTAATGTTGAGTATACCTTTATTTTACTGACTTATCTTTTTTACATTTATTTATTGTGGTAAAATAGACATAACAAAATTTACCATTTTAACTATTTTTAAGTATATTAAATAAGTTCACATTGTTCTGCAACCATTACCATCATCCATCTCTAACTTTATAGTCATCCCAAAATGAAACTCTGTACCCAATAAACACTAACTCCCCATCACCCTTTCTCCCTCAGCACCTGGTAGCCACTATTTTACTTTCTATCTCTGAATTGACTATTCTAGGTACCTCATATAAGTAAAATCATACAATATGTGTCCTTTTGTGTCTGGCTTATTTTATTTAGCATGATATCCTCAAGGTTCATCCATATTGTAGCATGTGTCAGAATTTCCTTCCTTTTTAAGGCTGAATAATATTCTGTTGTATGTATATACCACATTTTTTAAAAAAAAAATGTTCTGATTTTTTTTTTAAAGGGAGAGGGAGAAACATTGATGTGAGAGAAACATTGATCAGTTGCCTTCTGTATGCACCCCAACCTGGGATCAAACCTGAAACCTGGGCATGTGCCCTGACTGGGAATCAAACTGGAGACCTTTTGGTGCATGGAAATATGCTCAACCATCTGAGCTTCATCGGCTAGGGCTATTCCACATTTTGTTTATTCATTTATTTGTCGATGGGCACTGGGTGGCTTCTGACTTTTGACTGTTGTGGATAATGCTATTATGAATGTGGGTATACAAATACCTGTTCAAGTCCTGATTTCAATTTTTTTGGGCATATACCCAGAATTGGAATTGCTGGATCATATGGAAATGCTAATTTTATTTTTAACACATTTCATTTTATTTATGCTCCTAGGACATTTGTTTTTGTAGGACAGTTGACAGAGTTTTATAATCTGGTTAATAGAATTGATCATAAGAATAAAAAGTAGGCAAAAATATTTAAAAATTACTTTTTTAACTTTTTATTTTGAAATAATTTTAGACTCATAGAAAACTTGCAAATATAGTGAGAGTTCCTATATACCCATCACCCACCTTCCCCTGATGTTAATATCCTATATAATAAAAGCCTAATATGCTAAGTGTCCAACTGCTCATTCGACCAGTCGCTATGACGTGCACTGACCACCAGGGAGCAGGCGCTCCAACCGGTAGGTTAGCTTGCTTCACACGTCCTAGAGCCCTCTCTTGGTTCCTCCCCAGCAGGCCAATCTCCCAGTCCCTCCCCGTCCTCTAAAATATTTCTTCTAATTAATTTCAATGTGCATGAATCCATCCACCTGGCCTCTAGTCTTACATAATCATAGAACAGTTAATGAAACAAGGTAATTTACATTGATACAAACTTAACTAATCTAAAGATCTTAAAAAATTTTTTAGGCCCTACCAGTAAAACAGTTTTATTTCATTTTAAAATAGTCATTTATGTGAAGATCTTATTTAAATTTTGACAGTTTTCCCTCTCATGCCCTTTTTCTCTAGTCCAGTATCTAATCTAGGATCACACTGTGCATTTAGTTGTCTTTTTAATTTCATCCAGTCTCCAGTTCCTCAGTCTCTTTTTGTCTTTCATGCTCTTAACACTTTAGAAAAGTACTGGTTATATATTTGTAAAATGTTCCTCAATTTGGGTTTGTCAGTAGTTCTCTGATAATTATTCTGCAAGATTTCTATACTATAAATCTACTACTTACTTTATTTTCTCCTTTATAACTAATATGCATCTGTGGGGAGCTACTTTGAGACTATACGAAGCTCCTGATTCTTATACTTTCTCCCACTGATTTTAGCATCCATCAAGGGTTCTTGCCTGAAACAGTAACTCTGTGGCATTTGGTCATTGGTGACTCTCTTTCCATCATTTCTTCTGATGTTTAGTGTTTGGAATTCTGTTGTATGGAAGAGCACTCCCTTCTGCTTCACTATTTATTCAGTTATTTATATGCTAGTGGCCCTGTGCACGAATCCATGCAAGAGTAGCTCGCTGCTGCTTGCCTCAGCTGGCTGCCCTGCCCACCGCTGCCCTCTGCCTGCTGCCTCGCCCTCCTGTAGCTCTCCATTGCTCTTAGCTCACTGCCCCACCCTCCTGCTGATTGGTCGTTACCATTTGGTAGTGACCATTTGCATATTACCTCTATTATATAGGATGTCAGTATGGATATTTGTGGATTATGATACAGTAATAATATATATTTTATTGCTCAAATTGTTCCAGCTTTGGCCATTAGGAACTCCTACAGAGTTGTTCCTATATCCTTCCAGTATGCTCCCATTCGTTTTTTTGTTTACTTAGCACTTCCTTATTTTCTGACACCACAGGTGTTTTGGGCTCATTTTGTATTTTCTCTATCCCAGCCTAAAAATCAGCTATTTCTCCCTGGTTCCTTTTATTGGAGAATGGTATTTAGAAACCAAAATTTCAGCATTAGGTGTGTTCATTGCTACTGAGGTGTCATTGTTTCTGGGCCTAAAGAACAAAACATTTTTATATAAAATATATATTTTGATTTTTTAGAACAAAACATTTTTATATAAAATATATATTTTATTGATTTTTTACAGAGAGGTAGGGAGAGGGATAGAGAGTTAGAAACATCAATGAGAGAGAAGCATCGATCAGCTGCCTCCTCCACATCCCCTACTGGGGATGTGCGTGCAACCAAGGTACAAGCCCTTGACCGGAATCGAACCTGGGACCCTTCAGTCCCCAGGCCGACACTCTATCCAGTGAGCCAAACCAGCTAGGGCCAAAATATTTTTTAATGAATTCCTTCTCCGAAGACTCTGTAATCTCTTTCCATCCTTTATTTACAGGTTCAAGTATTATATTATTGTGATTAGTGTATATTTTACTTTTTCTTCCAATTACTTTTCTTAGACATTTCATATATGGATAGTGGTATTTTTAAATAACTATTTTGACTGTAATATAGTACTGACCTTCATTAATATTAGTTTGATTATTCCCTTTTATTTGATTTTTGGTTTTTTTTAAGTTAACAAAATCTTTGTACAAATAAGTCCTTTTGAAATATTTCTTGTGATGTAGTTCTAAAAGTGGAATCACTATGTTAGATGACAGTTTATGGCTCTTAAGAAATATGCAGGTTGAATGAATTATTTAAAATCTTAAACAGAAAACTGAAGAGAAAATGCTCCCTCAAAGTGATCACATTTTTAAAAGACTGGAATAATTGTAACATGTAATTTTATATATATTTAGAACTGTACTTTATTATTTAAATGGATAAGAATTTAACTTCTCTTTAGGAAATTTAAAAATAAAGTCTGTGTGTATATCATATCTATTTGTGAAGTTAGCATATCTGATATGCTGTTTAGGAATTTTAATGCAAGGTTTGTTTAGAGCAACAAAAACTTAATGGAATAAGTGATGTAGGCATTTTCTATATAGCCAATGATCTGGTGCGGAATAAAAATCATTGTAATAAATTTGTATTCAAGGGGAAGAAATATCAGGCTCTGATATCAGTGGGTCAGAAGAGGATGATGATGAAGAGGGTGAGGTTGGAGAAGATGGAGAGAAAAGGAAAAAAAGAAGGGGTAAGTTCTTTTTAGTTCTAGAAATTACCTTAGATTGCTACTTAATGATGGCTTAACATTCTCAAGGAAGTTGAGTGCATGCCTTTTATTTTGCCATTTTTAGTTACGGTAGCAAGTCAAACAGGAAGTATGACATATACCTGGTTAACTTTTTATTATTATTTTCTGTATTATTTTTCCTCCTGTACTTCTCTGTTTATAGCTGAATTAGAATACCCTATGTTCTGTTTTTATTTTAAAATTTAGAATTGTAAGTTAGTGATAGTGGATATACTATTTTATAATTTCATGTAAGGTTTCAATTTTATGTAGGGACTTTTATGTACATTATGAACCTAAACTTTTTAGGAACTTAGGATAATGTGGAGTTTTTCTCAAGTATAATTAGGCTTTCGAAGTCATTGAATTTTTTAATAAATTTGTATAAGGATTCTAATTTTTCAATTTGATTTTTTCTTTATAAAATGTACTTTCATTCTCACCCTGTTATGTGCCATTTATTGCCAAGTACAAATTAACACTGTTTATTGTGATAAAGATATGGATAACATACAAAAGAGAGAGACATGTTAAATGGCCTACATTAAAAATTTTTTACCCTAAATGTTTGTTTATTTTGGAACTCTCTTCCATTAACATGGGTCATTGTTTTCAAGCTGGTGCATATTTTGCTTGTCTTATTAAAATTATCGTAATCAGGGCAAGATGTTCAAGTGCACATCTTTTGCCATTGCCTAGCTGGCTGCACCCACCCTTTAGGGAGATGGGGTCATTAAAGTAAACTTAACATTGAAAAAAAAATGATCTTGCTGAAAATAAACCCGTTACTGCTTGATCAGGACTCCAAAATTCACAAATGATAAAGATTTTATAACTTCAAAAGACAGGAAAAGCATGATTTAGAGCAGGAGTTGGCAAAATATAGTCTGCTGGCCAAATTCAGCCTACCACATGTTTTTGTAAATGAAATTTTATTAAACAGCCATGCTTATTTGTTTATATGTTGTCTATGACTGGCTGCTTTCACATGGGACTGTATGGCTCTCAAAATCTAAACACTTATTATCTGTACCTTTACAGAAAATGTTTGTCAAACCCTGACTTAGAGAATCACTTTTGTGTGCATACCTATTTCTTATTTATTGATTTGAAAGAGAGAGAGAGAGAGAGAGAGAGAGAGAGAGAGAGAGAGAGAAAGAAACAGAGAAACATCTGTGTGAGACAGAAATGTGAATCCCTTGCCTCCCTAACATCTCCCGATCAGTCATTGAACCTGCAACCTGGGCATGTACCCTGACCGGGAATTGAACCGGGACCTTTTGGTGCACAAGACAGGGCTCAAACAACTGAGCCCCACTGACCAGGCCATACTTGTTTTTCACAAAATAAATTATTCAAAGCTAAAGCAGATAATAGATTTATTAAAAATAAAATTTTAAATAGCAAAAAATATTTAATAGTAAAATACCTTCCTTTCAGGCTTAGAAATTATAAAATGTTCAGTGAGCTTTTCAAAGTTTGACCATGAAACCTTAAAACATACATAATTATGTCTATATCTAATAGTGTGATGTTTTAAAGGAGAATGAGTGAAATTGGATACAAACCAACCTGTCTATAATGTAAGGCAATTTATCATTTTATAAGTTTAATTATGCATGACTTCAAATCTTAAAACTCAGTTCCTTTAACTTATCAACCTAAATAGTTTAAATAAACTTAAATGTCACCAAATGACTTACTGATTTTTTTATTCTTGTCATTCCAACCCTCTGAATTACTGTGTTTTAGGTGAATAGTGGGGTTTGCCCACAGTAGATGCTTAAAGGAATACAGTTTCTAATTCTGCATGGCTTTGATAGTAGAGCATATTGGCTAGACTCCCAAGACTGGTTTTGAGGGAAAGTAAGTTTTGGTTCTTTAATACAAAACTTGATTGTCTTTTACAATTCTCTCTCTGGAACTGAATTTTTCTGTGTATGTATTCCTTTTCTTGTTTCCTTTTTCTTTGGTTCCCGTTGGGCTCATTTCTTTGTCTTCCAGGCAGTAGCAGCAGCAGTAGTTCAGACTCCACATGTTCTGTCATAGAGAAACCTCTGGATAAGTTCTTGCCTAGTGAGTGGTAGCTCTTAAGTTCTCTAACAGAGCTTTGGCTTTTTCATAACCCGTGGGCTTCATTTGAGGAATGCTGCACTGCTCCCTGTCATGACTTAAAGAATACATGTTGGACTTCTCAGTAAACAAAGCATGTGATGACCTCCCCCTTCATTGCTTCCAGTAACCTATAATTGTTAAAACATACACTTAAATTTATGTTTGAGACAATGGAAGAGAGATTCATGCTTTTGCAATTGAGATAATGTAAAGAGAGCTAGTAAGCTGTATAAAAGAATACTTCTTACGGTTCCTTTTCATGTTTCATGGTTTCATGCCAGATTTCTAATCCTTGTCAGTATAATGGACATGTAGTAACAAATCCTGACTTTCTAAAACTCAGGATGAAATACAGTGCCAATTATAACATGTCTTACAGTTTATAAAGGTTTTAGGCTTTGGTGTTTTAATCTTAGGGTAGCTTAAGAGTGAAAGCACCCAAATAAATAAATAAAAAGTAAAATTTGAAGCAAGTGAAGATAAATTGAATAGTACTAGTATTTTATATCAAATGGCCATTTATCTCTATAGCTAAATTACCTGATTGATTTTAAGAAATTTTCTAATGTATGATTATAGAAATCAAATCCACAAGAAATTGTTTATGCATTATCTGTTGATTTATTTCAAACCTAAAGACTTTTTCTTAAACCTTAATTATTTATATTTCATTTTCAGAAGAAAAGGGAATTGATGCTTTCTTGTACTAGCTTTCAGCTTACTGTCTTTTAAAGCATTATCTATATACTTACCTTTAGAAACCAATAGCAAAAACGTTTGATTATTGTTCTTATGCCTTGAGCTTTCTAGAGAAAGAATTCCAAGAATATTAGGAATTGTATTCTCTATTGACAGTTCTTAAATTTTACCAAAAACAGTTAATTTCAGAGGATAACATAAAATACATGACATTGCTTTAGAAACCATATAGAGGTATTATTTTGTATTATAAACTCTGAAATACAAAAAAATATCTGAGTGGGAGGCATTAATTTTCTGTTTTAAAATTTACCTTAATCCTTAAAGACTAGTTATATGAAAGTCTATTATGAAATGAGTTGTACTTTGTTCAGTTCAAGCGGTTTGTGCACCTGGCACATAACATTAAGTTCTTTTTTTGTGATGTGGGTGTGCTGATGAGTACAGAGATGGTTGTCCCAGCATGATTGCTATGTGTAACTTGTATGTACTTTCCCTTTAAAAAATATGAATGGCCTTTTTATTTACGTGTTCTTTGCTTGAATCATCAATTGATTATTTACTTCTATAGAATCATTGTAATTATCCTTAATGAGCCACTAATAGATTGAATGCAAGTTTGTTATTTACAGGTGTACTTCACTTTATGTAATAAATGTTTTTGGTGTGTATGTTTCTTTTCCTGAAAAAATTGCCCTTAAATCAAGTTGGGAAATCAAATGTATTGAGAGAGATCTTGCTTTTTAAAAGAATTCTTCATTAAATCCTTTTGTTAATTAAATCATTATTGCAAATTGCTATAATCTAATTTGGGGTTGGATTTTCTTAAAGGGAGGCACACCTGTAACAGTTCCTTACATTGGAAGAACATTGAATTGGGAAATTTTGAAAATGGACAGTGTGAATTTTGCTGCTTTTAACTTATTAAATTGGCTTAATTTTCTGTTTTGCTCTTTTAGAATACTTCTCAGGTCTTAGCAGTTTCCCAATTCCATGTCTACTGTTATTATACCCACATGGTGCTGAACTGTTATATTTGCAGGAGTTTGGGAGTCTGAGCTCTTGACATTGAATTGAATTGTAGTATTAGACGAAATTAATCTTCCTGTTATCTTTGCTTAAATTACATCTCTGATTGTGTTGAATATGCTTTACTTTTTACATAAAACTGCTCTTTCAGTTTTGATAGTGATTTGATTTTTTCTATACTTACACTATAAATAAATGCTATTATACATTTTTCTTTGTTTTACATAAGAAATAATGTTTTTCTTTTTTTCCTCTTCATCTCTGTGCATATGCTTCCTGTCTACGATTTGCTTACTACTTCTTATTGAAAGATCAAGCAGGTTGGTGTGATTGATTTGCACTCCCCGTGGTACAATTATTTAAACTATAAAGAACTTTGTCATTTAACTATATTACATTTTTTTAAAAAATTTAATGATTTTTTAACAAGGTAAGTATCCACCTTTTGTATTTAAAAAATCTTTCAACTTTAGCTTTAAAAAAAAACTTCCATTTTTTTTTCTAAATAATTTTTTAAAAATTTATTTCCGTTTTTATTGACTTAAATATTAGGAACATTTTTTTATTTCCAAAAGATCTTCTTAGCAGAACAATTCAGAAGTATTAGATTGACAGTGACAGACACACAGGATGTGCTAGACCTAAATAACAGCAGAGACAAAAATAATGTATCACCAGAACTAGATGGCATAATCTTTTTTCCTAAAATTTTACAAGACCCATTAAGCCAAATTTTGGAAATACAAAAATAAATGATTTCAGAAATTTTTTTTTTTTTTTTTTAAGTGAGGAATCAGATGCTTGGTTATTTATGCCCATGGGTGTTCATATAGTGAAAATGAAATTCAATTAACACTTTTCTGAGATTCTTCCCTTTAACTGTACCTTGCCAATGTCCCCCTTCACAGTTTTGGATAGAGCACATGGCACAGGGCAATTGAAAATATATTTATCTGAAAGTTTGTGCTGAATTCTGTTATGCAGTATTAGAAGCATTTTTTTGTTTGGTTGGTTTTGTTGAATGAAATTTTAAAAAATTAATGTAAAAGTGATTTTTAGTGATTTCATGTTTTCAAGTGCCTGGTTAGAAGAGTTGGTACATATCTACATTTAGCTTTAAATATTATTTGAAGAGAAATATAATGATTTATTGGAGTAATTCTGGCAATAATATATTGCGAAATATTAGATTTTTGAAACTGAACCTAGCTATATATACATGGTTATTTTTGTGAAAATGTTACAAGAGCACAATAAGATCTTTGTTGCTAAAACATCAGTTTGAAAATATTACCTGAATGATTTTTAATAACTAATGCAATTTAATTATAGTAGTAATTCATCAGTAGGCATGAATTATATTTTGTATTTCTAAATATAAAATCTTTTTATTCTATTGCCTCTTAATGGGCTTGGAAACTATATGGTGGTTTTTGTGTGTGTGTGTGTGTGTGTGTGTGTGTGTGTTTTAACATATTATTATTGATTTCAGAAAGGAAGGGGGCGGGGAGAGAAACATCAATGATGAGAGAGAATCATTGATCAGCTGCCTCCTGCACACCCCCTCCTGGGGATCAGCCTGCAACCCAGGCATGTGCCCTTGACCGGAATCATACCGGGATCCTCAGTCTGCAGGCTGATGCTCTATCCACTGAGCCAAACCGGCAAGGGTGGAAACTATATGCTTTTAACTGTTGACAATTAGAAGCCTGGAGGCCTAAAAAAATTAATGTACATATATTGACCAGATCATTTCTTTTATTCCATTAATATCCATGTCTTCACACATACAGGGTTGTTGTTTTCTCCCCTTAACATATTTGCTGTTTTTTTTCTTTAAATATTTGAAATTCTGAGGTAGAAAGGAAGCTATAATTTATTATGCATGCCACTTACATTATACCTGAACCTACACTTTTCCCCCTCAAATTTTTAAGAAATAGTATTATCAATGGGAAATTCTTTGGGAATAGGGATTCGATTACTTTTCTAAATTATCTTTTAATAGTGTTATTCAGAACATTCAATACAGGTGACTGTGCCAAAGAAGCCAATAGAATCAGGTCTACATCCTGACTTTTGGAATGCAATGAATCACACCATACCAGAGCATGAATTTGGATCAGTGCTTTTATTTAATCTTTTATTTAACTTATTTGTTTCATGGCTTAAGTTTGCTTCAGACGTATATTTATTTAGAAATGAAGGGTAATATATTTTAAATTAAACCCTTGGGTTTTTTACTATAATTTTAACCTAAAGAATTGAAGCCTATGCATGATTCTTTGTCTCATGGTTTCCGAAAGAATATATTCAGATAATATCTATCTCCATCATCATTATTTTTCAGTTCCTTTTCCTTCTTAGCAGGAGGGGTTAGCTTTTGGGTGGAGACATTAACAACTGAGAAAGTCTTCTGGTTTACACTTTTCTGTGGTCCTTGGGAAAGAAGTTAAAAAATACAGAAAGCTCTCAGGAGAGCCTCAGGCCAATTCTATGAAAAGTTTGATCATTTTTCTGAAAGAAAGTGTGTTTCAAAGAAAGTATATTTATTACCAGAAATGAAAGATCTTGACTCAGTTTCATAAGCAGCTTAATATGCTAGTTTTATTTTCTCTCTTTGATTTTGCATTTCAACTTCATGATTTTGAAATTCATTCAATAAACTTTTGTTGTTGTTAATCGTCACCCGAGGATATTTTTCCATTGATTTTTAGAGATAGTGGAAGGGAGGGGGAGAGACAGAGTGAGAAACGTCGATGTGAGAGACACGTCGATTGATTGCCTCCTGCATGGCCCCAACCAGGGCCGGGTGGAGCCTGCAACTGAGGTATGTTCCCTTGACGAATCGCACTGGGGACCCTTCAGCCCAGAGCCAACACTCTATCCACTGAGCCAAACAGGCTAGGGCTCATTCAATAAACTTTTATTGAATATTTACAACACTCAATTTAGCACTTTTATTCATACTATTATTTGTGTATTAAGCACTCTACTTACTAGAATTATAATTAAAGTAATCAATTGGAAACTGTGTTTCCAGCTTGATTATTTTGTAATATTTCTACTTATACTTAATATTTGTACTTAATGTGACAGATTTAGGGTCCTTTGTTTGATATAATAATGAGTTATTTTAGTTTTTCATTTAAAATATGACATCATGACAGCTCAGCAACTAAAAAATGCCTGGTTAATTACTATGTAACTGTTATATAATTAGTATAGACTTTTTTCCTTTAAAAGCATACCGTGAAATAAAATATTTTCCAGTAATTTTATTAAACAAAATTTTATAAATACTCTGAAGATATATATTGAAAACTACTTGGTATAAGTTCTGACTGATATTTTTATCTGTTCATTTTAAACATATATGTGACTTTTACTTATTTATTTAAATAAATTATAGGGAAGTATTTTGGGAAGCCACTTTATTTTGTATCTGGTTATCAGAAAAAAGTAACTAAATAATCATATTGCTTTTCCCACCATATATGTTATTTTGAGACACACAGATCTGTGTTTTTTTGTTTGCTTGCTTTGGCTTTCCTGTTTCCTGCTCATCTGTTTTGCTCCTCTTTTACTTACTTTTGTCCTAATCATTGCACATTTGGAAAACAGTTTGAATTTAGCAATTAGTTTAAAAGTTCTTCTAAGAACATAAAATAAATTATTCATTTGATTTCCTTAAAATGTTAATATTTGATCTTATATTACTGAGGAATGTATCTTTTATAAAAATGAAGAGAATCTACTAGTATACTGGTCTGAAACATTGACTCTAAAGTGATTGTTGGATAATTGAATGACTCAAACAGGTAAAAAGAAAGTTTCCCCTGATAAGATGGTTGAAATGCAAGCAAAAATTGATGAAGAGAGAAAAGCACTTGAAACAAAGCTTGACATGGAAGAAGAAGAAAGAAACAAGGCTAGGGCTGAATTAGAGAAACGGGAAAAGGATCTTCTTAAGGCCCAGTGAGTATTACTGAATTGATGTAGATTTGTGTTTTAAATTTATTATATTTTTCCGAGGACTTATGTATAAGGAAAAAAATTGAATAATAATTAAAAGCTTGATTTTTATCTCCAGAGTAGCTATTTTTGGATAGACGGTTTCATTGTGTATGTTGTATTTCTGAAAATTACATGTTTTGATTATTTCCTCTCTTTGTGAGAGGAAAAAATTTTAAGTGAATTTGAATTAGTTATAGATCAAATCATACAGTAATGAATTATCCAGTGGTATAATTTGATAGAGATGTTGCATAACCATATTCCTATTTTGAAATTTTGCATCCAAACTCATTAAATTTGGTAAATGATATTGGTACAATAGTAGATAATCGATGAATATAGAGTATTCTCATTTTAATCAACAGACAAGAGCATCAGTCTTTGCTAGAGAAATTATCCGCACTGGAGAAGAAGGTAATTGTTGGTGGTGTTGATTTATTGGCGAAAGCTGAGGAACAAGAGAAACTTCTTGAAGAATCTAATATGGAACTGGAAGAAAGGAGGAAAAGAGCAGAGCAACTTCGAAGAGAATTGGAGGAAAAAGAGGTATCTTTTTGGTTCTGGTTGACATTTTTTTTCTAGTGAAAAGCTAAATATAATTTTAATAACATTTTAAAGCAGACCCGTGGGTTGCTTTGAAGATGGCTGCTAAGCATATTATTTGTTAAACATAAAGCAGCATAAAAATGAAAAGAAGGCATATGTACTACTATTTGTAATACCTTAAACAATAAAATTTAAAAAATAAATTTGTGATTTAAAGAATAAATTATTCTGAAGTTTATCAATTTTTCTCATAGCAAGAACGCTTGGATATTGAAGAAAAATATACCAGTTTGCAAGAGGAAGCACAGGGAAAGACCAAAAAATTAAAGAAAGTTTGGACTATGCTGATGGCTGCAAAGTCAGAGGTTGGTCTCTTAGAAATTACCTACTAATGTAGTTCTGAATTTAAAAAAAAATTATTATTTTATTAAGTATGATTAAGAATCCAAAAGGAATCATGTGTGCTTACAATTTTAAAGAAATAAAAATTTATCCTTGATGTGCAGTTTTTAATTTTAGCTCTTAAATTAAATTTCTAACCTTAACTAATAATGTGAAAAAGACATGTGAGGCCCTGGCCAATGTGGCTCAGTTGGTTGGAGCATGGTCCTGTATATCAAAAGGTGGTGGGTTTGATTCCCTGTCAGGGTGCGTACAAGAGACAACTGGTTGATGTTTCTCTCTCACATCGATGTTTCCCTCTCTCTCTCTCTCTCTCTCTCAAATAAAATACAATAAAATAAATAAGACATTGTTAGTGTCATTCTGTCCATTGTTTTAGTGAAAGAACTGGGTAAGCTCTTACAGGGTTTCTATGTCAGATTGAACTATTTTGTATTTAAAATCTTGTTTGTCCTTAATATTTTCATTGATTTTCTCATAGATGGCTGATCTCCAACAAGAACATCAGAGGGAAATTGAAGGCCTATTGGAGAACATTCGACAACTTAGCCGGGAGCTTCGGCTTCAGATGCTTGTTATTGATAACTTTATACCTCAGGATTACCAGGTAAGAGGAAAGTTCTCTGACCTAGATAATAGGTCACTTGGCTGGGGTTAAGAAATAAGGAAATATAATTTGTCATTTAATTGGTGGTAAATACTTACATTTCAGTTGTTGACGATAAAATTTTCTTGAACCAATGCCATAACATTTCACTTTAGCTCTTAACTTTTCTTAGTACATAATTCTGTTTGAGTATCTAAGTATCTAAATAAGAACTTCTCAGTCCTTTAGAGAAATCGAGATTCATTTATAGAAGGTGCTTAAATAACATTGTTTCGGTCATCGTTGTTATATCATTGATGAGAAGAAAAAAAAAATTGATTCCCAGCCAGGGCCACTGTCTGTATGGAGTTGGCATGTTTACCTCATGTTTGTATGGGTTTTCTCTGGGTCTTCAGGTTTTCTCCCACATCCCAAAGATGTGCACATGAAGTGAACGGCATGTCTGCATTGCCCCAGTCTGAGTGAGTGTATGTGTGTGTGGTGTGCCCTGTGATGGAAGGGCGTCCTGAACAGGGCTGGTTTTCGCCTCGTGCTCTCAGCTGCTTGGACAAGCTCCAACATCCCGTGAATATTTTTCCCTGAACTGGATGAGCCAATTGGAAAATAATGATCTTAATCTTTCATATATATATAATTATCACATTTATTTCAGTGTTTAATATTAGTAGTTTGGGGTCTTTATTTAGAAGTTTGGTGATGTTTTTGTGACCAGAAATATAGACACTTAACTCTTGTTTATATCAGTTAGCCTATGATAAAATTGGCTTTATTATACATCATTTACCTTAACGTCACAGCTTCCAAGAACCGAACAAAACCTTAAGTGAGGACTTAATGTAGTCACAGTCAGAATCAAGATATAGCTGCTGTTTATTCATTCAATGTCCTTTATCCTATGAATAAAATAAGCAGAACTCCTGTTGGAACTTTTTCTTCCTGCTTATGGATGCTAATTCTCTGTGTGTGGGGGTGGGGGTAAAATATACATAACATGAAATGTACCATTTTAAGTATTTTTAAGAGTACAATTCACTGACATTAAGTATATTCATAATGTTGTACAACCATCATTATTTTCCATTTCCAGACAGATGCTAATCCTTAATACTATTTTTCTTTACTCAAAATATTCATCTTTCTAGTACATTTTAGTACACTTTAACATATTGATTTTTTAAAATTTTACTTTGAATCTCTATACAGCTGTAAGCAGTTTGTCTAAAAATAAGCCGTAGTATTTTTTCCTTTGAACATCAGGTGTATAGAATTAACCTTTGGTTCTTGGTACACTCTCCTTATTGGCCCTGGAAGGCCTCCTTTGATTTAATTTGTTATTTTGTAGTGAACTCATCACCTCAAACAAAAGCTAGGACCACTATAGTAACCTACTTCCAATCAAATGGTTCCCTCTCCCTCTTCCCTCCCTTTGCCTCTTCCAACTCAAGGTAACTTTCATTCTGAATCATGTTCTTCATTTCCTTGCTTTTTATTTTTATATAGTTTAATTGCATCTACATATATTTCTTAAAAGCATATATTTTTAAATTTATAACAAGTGTATCATGTAGTACATAATTGAGACAAAATTTCCCCCATAATTTATTAAGATTTTAGTTCCATGAATATTTTTCAGTATTTTAAGTATTATAAATATTAAAAGTAGACTATCTTTGACTCTTAAAAGGAAATGATTGAAAACTATGTCCATTGGAATGAAGACATAGGAGAATGGCAGCTGGTGAGTATTACCTTCATCCTTTCATGGAATCCTGTGGAGTGCTACCTGCAGTCTAGGAATTTTGCTGGCTCCAGTGGGGGGAGAGGTGGTCCATAGGATGAATCAGATGAGACTGCAGTAGGGTGGAGATGTTTTTCTAATTAACTGTGTTATAATACACAGAATATTCAGTGGAAATGGCATGGGCAGGGCTACATAGTACCAAAGGACTTCCAGGTCCCTTTCTGTTCCAGCATTCAAATTATGTTTCATGAGTGTAACATCAGTAGATCTCACAATAATTTGCTAATTCACAGTATTAATTGCTAATTAAAACAATTCTCCTCTGTCTCTCCCCCCTCCCCCAAGAAATGTGTTGCCTACACAGGAAATAACATGAGGAAGCAAACTCCAGTTCCTGATAAAAAAGAGAAAGATGTAAGAGTGCTTTTAAAAAAAATTACAGTGTAAAATATTTATAGGGCTGTGGGTCACTAAGTTATGTGATCAACATGAAATCAGTCAGATGTGCTAAAACAAGTGGGTTGATTTTGGGGAATAGAGGCTCTTGGATGGGGCGATTGTTAGGACAGTTGTGATGGCAGGCGGAGTTCCTCCTCCAAAGAGTGGCATGGAATCTTCTTTGGACTCCCTCTTTTCACCACCTTTCTGGGTCATGGGGATGTGTTTAGCGACCAGAATGTCCTTTTCAAAGCTAGTCTTAGTCTTGGGTCCACAGGAGGAGATAGCAGCTTTAGGGAAAGCAGCAACAGTTCTGCTTTGCTGCTAAGGAGTTTATGGTGTGTCAGGGCTCACTCACCAACCCTGGCTGAATACATTTGAGATCAGTGGAGTTAAAGATGTCTTTAGATACTTGTTTCGTCTTGTCTTCTGTGGCTTTTTTCTAGAGTTTGTTCAGTGCTTTAAATCTTCCCCCAAATCTGATTTGTCTGGTGTTGGTTTCCTTTACTTAAGCCCTTTGAAGTGGACCTTTCCCACGTGTATCTTGCCTACACCGAGGAGAGCCTGCGACAGTCCCTGATGAAATTGGAGAGGCCACGGACTTCAAAGGGGAAAGCAAGGCCAAAGACAGGGAGAAGGTAAGACTGTCTTAGAGTCCCACGAAATCAAGGCAGTGAGATGCTAATTAGATATATTTAAAGGAAATTTAGTTAAGATGATAAATATTTTGGCTGATACATTTAAATATCACAATTCTTGCCCTGACCTGCATTGTTCAGTGGTTAGAGTGTCCACCCCTGCACTGAAGGGTCTCGGGCTCTATTCCTGGTCAAGGGCACATACTCGGTTGCAGGTTCGATCCCCAACCCTGGTTGGGCTGTGTGCAGGAGGCAACCTGTCGATGTGTCTCTCTCTCATCAATGTCTCTCTCTTTCTCTCTCTCTCTCTCCTCTCTTTGCTCTCTCTTTGTCTGTCTCCTCCTCCCCTCCCCCTTCCAGTCTCTGAAAATCAATGGAAAGAATATCCTCTGGTGAGGATTGACACACACACAAATGTTCTTATTAGTTATGATTTGAGTAAATAACATCTTGCTAAAGAATTAAGGTCTTCCAACGTCTTTAGCTGTATTGAGTAATAGATTTTATTTTTAATGTATTTTGTTCTTTCCAAGATATCTACTATCTTAATTCCTTAATTCTTACACTAATTCTTCTAGCGAGACGCTAATTAATTTGCCTGGTTAGACTCTTAAGTATTACATTCAGCTGATTTGTTTTTCTATCATAAATATTGTCCCAATCACTTGATGTCCTCAGTCACCAGTTAAAGAAAACTTCTCTGACCATCTTTTCTTCTCCTTTGGGGGCTGGTTTGACTGTTGAGTAGTCTGTATGTGCCACCACATACGCCCAGGGAACCAGGACTTGAGAGGCTGGAGCTTAAGCTTCTCCCTCTGCCCTCCATCAAGTGCTGTTGAGCTTATTTAAACTGATTGTAAGACTTTGGGGCTCCTGAAATGAGAGGGAATAATAAGCTCATTTTACCCACTGCTTTGAGCACTTGGATTTTTGAGTTACATGTAAGGTGAGGTTGTATGGGTTTAATATTTTTTTGTTGCATGATCTCATAGACATGACCTAACATTTATAAATTTGGGATAGTTGAACTCAAGGAGGAGGAATCAGTACCATATTAAAAGTGCACAAATTTTACATTTTTTAGCATTTATGTGCTAGGGGTTAAAAACTCTTCATCTGCCAGCAGAAGCCATGCATTAATGAATGAAGCATAGCAGTTCAAAGAAACATGAATTTTTTTAGACCTTTCACTTTTCCACTTTTAATAGAGATATTTTCCTCTTAACTGAGAAGTTAGTAAGAAAACTAACAATGCAAGTGTGATGATAAATGGTAAGACAGTTGGTTTCAGTATAGGTGAAAAATAGGCAGCCGTGGGGAGGGGACAAAATGGAGAGTAGTCTGTCTGAAATGAGTGGCTGCTACCTTGCTCCTAGTTAGTTTTGGGACTAGAGGGCCCATTGTTTCCAACGCCTCTTGTTTCAAAGAAGAAGCCAGAAATCAAATTATTTAAATGAGATCTCTCCATTTTCAGTCACTTTTTAAGAACGATGTGGACCTAAAGCAAACAAACAATTTAATGTTATTTGGATACAGTTTTCAGAATACTCATTTAAAAATATGTACCTTTTTGGTAAACAAACAAAACAAAACAAACATGTGAGCCAACATTACATTAGCCAAACCCACCATCTCTGTGCATCAGAATTAGCCTGCTGTGTTATGAAAACAATAGATGGCCTTAAACACAGACAAATATACACATTAAATGGTTTATTGATATTACATTACATGATAATGTTCAATGTATGTTTCTCATTAGAAATGCATAGTGCAATATGCTAAGCAAAATTGCAATAAACATGGTACATTAATGTAGCATTTACATCAGTCCCTACATGTGCATCTGTACTGTATTGCCTCAGATGATGTTGTCTCTGAATAAACCCGCACCTTTAGCCTACCCTGGAAGAGATCATCAGCAGGTTCAGTCTGGCAAGCATGCAGCCACTTGGCCTGGCTGCGTTGTCTAGTCCAGTTTTGGAAATTATCATCCACTCAGTTTCTCACCTCTCTGGGTGGAGGGTGGAGTGCCATGATCTTGCACCTATTCTTGGTGAGGTTTCCCTCGCCTGAAAAAGTGGGCATGAATTGATCTCTTAACATGGTCAAACCTTGGCCTGGTTCTAGACTCTATGCCCCCTTGTTTTATCTTCTACATAATGTAAAGTGTTTGCATTTCAGTCTTTTAGGAAAGTTTTCATGTTTTCTTTTTCTCTTCTCCAAACAGAAAGCGTTCTGCAAAGCCTGAAACTGTAATTGACTCTTTACTTCAGTAAATGTTACAGACTTAAAGTCTCAATAAAAATATCACTATCCTCATGCCTGGACAAAATATTTAATTAAAACACTGAAGACTTTTGTGTAATTTCAAGTAATGAAAGCTGTAAGTCATGGAGTGAGACTGGAAGTAGTAATTTGTCTAATAATTTTTAGTCTATATATGTCAATATAACATTAAAATTGCACAACTGGTAATTGTTCAAATAGTCATATTACTCTTCATTTTATACTATGCAGGGAAGTTGGGGGAGCAGCTCCTACTATAGAGAGTTGCTGTCGAAATGCATTCATAAATCTGCTAGTAATTTGCTCAACTCCTGTGTATTTACATAATTGGATGTTCAAAATAGAATAAAATGTAGGTCCTGTCTTGCACATAGACAGCAGTTCTAATTGTCCTATGTTTTGCTGTTATATATGAATGTCTGAGCTGCGTATCTAAGAAACGATTCAATCCTAACACCCGCCCGGCCTGTTTAAATATGTTCTCATTTTTGTGTTATCTTTATTGCATTTTAAGTATTAGATGACCTGTAGAAAATTTATAATTTACAGTCAATCTTTAGAAGTACACGTTGAAAATATGTTTGAACTGTACCTCTCTTGACCTTTTTTGCCATTTAGAGTTTAAATCAAATATACTTTTGTTCTGGTTTCATGTTCTCTTAAAACATTGAGTATGTACCTAATTATAAAGGAGTCACAGTTGCAGGAAATTAAGCTAAATACTGGTCACTAGTCTTTGCTGTATGTGTATATTTTTTAAAATTTATTTTGAAGTGTGATTAATGGATGCTTCCTTTTAAGTTCTAAATTGTGATGAAAATTGAGTCTCCATTTCCCAGAAAGTACAACTAAAGCAAGAAAAATAGCTTTTAATCCTCTACCTTTAAAATACTTTGTTTTGTTTTTTCTTTATAGTTTATTAAAAGAAATATTCTTCCCTGAATTTCTTCCATTGACAAATCCAGTCAGACCATCTTCCTCTAAAAATAAAAATAATATTTATTTTATAGTAAAATAACTTGTAACATATAGAATTGTGTTTTCCTTTTTGGCTGCTTACAAAATTTTTGTTTTTATTTTTTAATGTTATGTTACACCACTGAATATATCTTTTGTGAATTTTAAAATAAATTAGTATTAAGTTAACATTAGTTTAAGAAGTTTGGTTAAATGGTTTATAATTACAAAGCCATGTATAGAGTGGGGGTGAGTAAAGGTGGTGTACTTGTGAGGTGGTAGTAAAAATGTGTCCATAAATTTAAAGTACATTACAAAGGTGTGTACTGAATGTCCTGTGTATGGTGCATATTTTCTAGGTAATAAGAATTGCATTTAACTGGTAGTGTTTTCTTTGTAGTATGTAAGATAGAAGTTTATAACTTTACTCTGTGAGGCAACTGTTTACGTACTGTGAAGACTTGAGGTGAATACGTGTCTTGTAAGAGCTTTGTGTGAGCAGAATATCTTGGCAATTGTAGATGCACATTTAACTGTTAGTAATTACTCTAGGGAAATCTTAATTTTACCAATAGAAAGAAAAGATGAATACTTCTTCTTTTTAGAAGTTCATGTTTATCGCCTTTAATTATCTAGTTAATAAGAAAGGAATGGCTTTTACATTAAGCTCTAAAACAGCACAGAAAACTTAAGCCAGTATGTTAGATTGTTTTCTATTCCACTCCACTATAATAACAAAAAGAAACCTATAAAAAGTCAAAGCATTAAACATTTTTTTAAAAAATAGGCTACTTTAGCAGTTTTTTAAAAGTATTTACATTAGAACTTATACCAGATGGATAATAATTGTTCATCTTATGAAATACCAGAATTATATATTTAGGCAGGCCTGACTCATCCATATGAAAACATGGGACACTGACTAGACAGCGATTCTCTTAGCTCCAATCATAGCAGTTCTGTGGTTTCTTCACACTTACTGTGTCTTTGTGCACAAATAAAATATTTTGTAACTTCAGTGTTAATTTCATATAAGGATATAGATAAGCAAACTTGCTCATTATATGAAATAGACATACTTAAAACGAGTGGCACATATAAATAGGTTTTTGAATGGGTATTTTCTCTTTAATTTTAAAAAGTATTATTTATTTATTAAAAGGAGCCTTGGTAGAATGTTATTGGTTGTGGTATATTCTTTAATAAGCGCTGTAATTATATATACTGATAGTTAGGATATTAAAAATATCATCGTAGTCCTCATTTTTGTTTAGGTGCTTGTATTAAAGTATAAGATTACTCAAGGAGGGAGGTCTGAATCCATGTGTTTATCCCACAAATAGAATCCATTTGATCTACTTTCTAGGAAAAGGGGACCTTTCTTTTTGCAGCAAGAGATTTAAGGTCACTTGGGATTGGGGGGGGGGGGGATGCCACTTCATCTGTAAGATTTTTAGAAAAATTATGATTATGATTTTTGGGTTTTGTTTCTTCATAGTCTTTTTAAAATGTCTTTCCCCTTGACTCTTAAGGAATGTCCCTCTCTTTCCTACAGGGCTGTGAATTAAGGAATTGGTAGGGTGTACATTTAAGCACTCCAGTGTCTGCCTAATTTCTTAATATATGCATTTGTTTTCCTTTTTAGCTATTTTTAATTTAAAATACTAGAACAAAACATAGATCTTCCTAGTGCCTTTGAACTTACACTGTAGTCTGACTAGTTTAAATCATTAATAACTTCAGTAGCATTGCTATAATACTGTATACTGGCCTAAATTACAAATTGTACAATAAATTTGTTGCATTAATTTCAAAAGCCACACTTCCATTGTATTTTATGTATAAATTGTATTTGTTCAAGTTGTACATATTGATATTGTATATACATGTGGAGCATGGTTAAATAAGAAATAAAAGTGTTTACATAATGCCTGTAGTAGCGATCTGCTTCTTTATTGAACTATTTTGTGTTTATGTCCATCCTGATATTAACAGGCAGTTTTTTGTACTTGGCATCTCAGTTTTATGTGTTTAAGAGAGGCCTGTTTAGCCCTAGCCAGTTTAGCTCTGTGGTTAGCACATCACCCTGTGGACTAAAGGGTCCCGGGTTCGATTCTGGTCAAGGGCACATACCTTGGTTGCAGCCTCAGTCGGAGAGTGTGTGTGGGAAGCATTCAATCAGTGTGTGTCTCTCACATTGATGTTTCTTTCAGTCTCTCCCCTACCTTCCACTCTCTCTAAAAATCAATGAAAAAAAAATCCTTCTAACGAGAGAGAGAGAGAGAGAGAGAGAGAGAGAGAGAGAAACACACCTATTTAATTTCACACCCAGAAACTCTCATGCTGGTGTGAGTCTTTAACAGAAAATGGGAAGAGAGATTTTTAAATGTGCTTCTCATTGATAAAATTAGTTTTCACCAAAAATATTTTTATCCAAGTTTTGTTATTCTTTTCATTAGTGTTGAGAACAGAAACGTAAAGAAGTATGTGTGCAGAATGTATCTCACTAAAAGGTAAAAGGAGAATTTTTGAGTGGTGGCAATATCATGATCTCTTCACAATTTTAATGAGATTAAAATATCTTCAAAACAATAACATTGCTTGGGTTAGTGTTAATCATGGGTTCTTTTAATAACTACTTAATGATTACCAAGCACCATGCTAGAGCCTTATCGTCACAAAGGGGTCCAGAAGTTCTGATTTGTTGGCAAGTTTCAAAGAACTTGTGTGCTTTTTGCAGAGGAGAGGAGACATTTCAGGGCTTGCTCTCTTCCTTGTCCCGACGCTAGCTTATGTAAAACTCTAATATGTGTGTAGAACATGAAGATAAAATTAAAGACCTGCCCTGGCGTCAGCAACATGTTGTCCATCCCATCTTCTCATGAAAACTCCCAGAAATCAAAGGAAAACCCCCAGTATCAGCCTAAGGGACCTCAGTAGCCTGTGCCTAGGGGAGCAGTGACAGGGCTCTGAAACCACAACTTACAGCCAGCCAAGCCCTCCCTCTGAACACATTTGTTACAACATTATCTGAATGTCGCATTCTTCAGCCGTGTCATTTGCAAAGCAAATCAGATACTCAGTCCTCCTTCGGAAGTTGAACAAACGTGTGGGAAAATGATTATGAAGAGGCTACTTCAAAAAGAACCGGTTTCCTCTCAGCATTTATCTTGGGCTTCCTGTGACCCGATCTTCAAGCTGCTTTTATCAACGTGATCAGAACATCACTTTGTCTTACCCAAACACGTTTATGGCTCTCACTAAAGAATATGGCAGATCAGACATCCTTCCACGCCTGCTCCCCTCCCCCATCCCTGTTTTGAGGGTGGGGGAAATTTTAGTTTTTAATCAAAGGCTTTATTTCTCCAGTTGTACAAAGGAATTTAACTGGGACTTTACAACTAAATACAATATGTCTCAGAGTTGATACCAATCTTAGCAAGAGGATATTGCCTAACTCAACCTAAAAGTACAGAGTCATTACAGAAATACTGTGCTGACCTTGATTTCTCCTCAGTCACCAGGTGTCTTCTGGATTTCCCGTGTACCCACCCTGCGCTGTGGCCACGTAAATGGAGAATGACAGCGCATGTTGAGGGCTGTCGTAAAAGAGGGTGAAGGGGGAGCTGCCAGGCTTGGATTCTTCCCTAGCAGCTGACACGGTGCCTAGCACACTACCTGACCAAAAGGCCAGAAAAGGCTGTTCCTCCAGGGAACTGCTGTGGGAGGTGGGAGGCAGTCCAACATTCGGGGAAAGGCAGTCCAGGCCTGAATCCTCATGCCCTGTGCCTTGGTGGTAAGTTGGGCAAAAGAGGTGGGACAATGGAGCCTGAACAGGAAAGAGGCAGGCTCCTGCTGTGAGTTTTCTGTAAGCAGCGGGAAGCCACGGGAGGATTTTAAGTGGTCACTCGAATTGTGTTTTAAAGAAAGTACTGCTGGAAAGACGGTGAAGGATTAGGTGGGGCGCTGGGAGAGCAGATGATGTCACCCTGTGTGCTGGAGACTGCACTGGCTGTGAGCCAGAGGAGCCAACCCCCACTCCTCCGCTGGCTCTCTTGCACTCGGCTGGTACCTCGATGACCAACACCTGCACCTTCACTTCTCTTTACTCGAGTTGCCTAGCTGTTACCGGTGTGCGGTCAGCACACAAGACACCAGCACATGCTTGTGTTCGGGCTTACACTGGCTATTGCAGCCGTGGGCAAACTACGGCCCGTTTGAAATGAATAAAACTAAAAAAAAAAGACCGTACCCTTTTATGTAATGATGTTTACTTTGAATTTATATTAGTTCACACAAACACTCCATCCATGCTTTTGTTCCGGCCCTCCGGTCCAGTTTAAGAACCCATTGTGGCCCTCGAGTCAAAAAGTTTGCCCACCCCTGAGCTATTGGAAACAAGAAAGGGATAGACTGCTTGGAGACTGGAAGTTGAACTAGAAGAAGTGGCCAGGAAGGACGAATTAGAAGATAAACACTTCAGAGAGCTGAAGAGAGAATGTCAGAGTGCTTGGGGCAGAGACCTGTTCAGGAAATACTAGGCATGACAGGAACAGGAGTTTTCACCTGGGAATGGGAGCCCTAATGAGCTGCAAGTTGAACCAACGAATCAGCCCCGAGAGCAGTGGTTCTCAACCTTGGCTGCACATTAGAATCACCTGGGAATCTTCTTAAAATCCTGATTTCTGGGCCTCATCCTCCGGAAATTTTGTTTCTTTGTTACTAATGTTGTGGCCTCACCCCATAACAAAGAAACAATTTCCAGAGGATGAGGCCCAGAAATCAGGATTTTAAGAAGATTCCCAGGTGATTCTAATGTGCAGCCAAGATTGAGAACCACTGGACTAGAATAAGTGCTCGCTCCACCTCTGGGGAAGCTGGTAGGAACCGGAGCTCACCCTGCATGCTAAGAGGCCGCAGCGCCCTGCTCCCTGAGAGAGCTGTGCACACACTCTGCCACAGGATTCCTCAGTTTCAGACGGTCTTGGCGCCCTGAGAGGCCGACGGATATGATGTGGGGAAAGGTGGGGGGAAGACAGGGCCAGGTTACCGGATGGACACATCCATCAATAGCAGCAGCAAGAGAGCCCCCTGATGCATTTTATCGAGGCCAACATTTCTAATTGGGCCAAGAATGTCTCAGTAAAAGTCAGTCAGCCATAGATTGAGTGAAACTTGTTTTTTCTCTTATTAGGTTGCATGGTTTTTTAAAAATTACAGTTTATATTCAGTATTTTCTATTAGTTTCAGGGGTACAGCATAGTGTTTAGTGTTTAGTGATTCTCAACCTTCCTAATGCCGTGACCCTTTAATACAGTTTCTCATGTTGTGGTGACCCCCAATTTAATTGTTACAAATTGAACATGATTTAGCATAGTGATTAATCACAAAAGCAATATGTAATTATATATGTGTTTTCCAATGGTCTTAGGCGACCCCTGTGAAAGGGTCGCAACCCACAAGTTGAGAACCACGGGAGACAGTCATTTACTTTACAAAGTGATCCCCCTGATATTTCCAGTATCCACCTGGCAACATACATAGTTATTACAATATTATTGACTATATTCCCTATGCTGTACTTTCCATCCCCGTGACTGTAGCTACCAATTTGTACTTCTTAATCCCTTCACCTTTTTCACCCAGACCCCCACCCACCTCCCCTCTGGCACCCTTCAGTTTGTTCTCTGTATCTATGAGTCTGTTTCAATTTTGTTCATTTATTTTCTTTAGATTCCACATACAAGTGAAATGGAAGTGTTTTTTTCTTTCACTTATTTGTTCAATAGGTATTTATTACCTACTAATGCCAGTTAGAGATATAATATATTCACAGGTAAAAGGTAGGAGGTAGCTGCTAGCGGGAGGAAGGTGTTCAGCCTTCGCTGTCAACGTCACCCATTCCATGCACAGGCAAGAGGCATGTTGCATGAAGCAGGCATGGGCTGTGGCTAAGCTTCCTAAGTGGATGTGCTTAAATGACAAGCATCTCCACTTTCACTTAATCCTAAAGTTCCTTCACTCATACTTTTGATGTGTGGCCTCAATTCATGTTGTCTCACTCCTTTGGTAAACAAGGGCTTATTGTTGAGTGTTTCCACCCAGAGCCCAGCCTCACTTGTCAGGAAGTAAGTAGAGAGTTAGTTGCATGTAACCATTGAAGCTTATCTTATGCCAGACCTTCCTGGAGCCCGCCTCTGTCCTTTCTGTGGCCCATCTAAAACACCTCTTCCCCTCAGCCCTTCTCTACCACCCTGGCCTCGCACACAAACTGCAGCCCACAGCTCATATCCTGTGGCAGGCTACAGCTCACATTAGCCATTGAATGCAAATGTGCCTCAATCAAAGAAGAAGGGAAACTCACATTTCAGTGGGGCCTTGAAGGCTCCATGACTTAGTTACTGGTTGCCCTGGGCATGCTGGTATTTTATGTGGGCAGGGTGAAACTGCCTGTGGTCAGGGTGAGACTTTAAGCTTTTGATTTGTTCCCTTATTTTGAAAGAGTTAAAAAGATGTTACATGTGTTGGTATAATTTTAGTACTAGTATTAATTTTTATCACGTGTAAGCGAAGATGAAAAGAATGCTCATTCACTGTTTTAGATCCATATTCTTGCAGAGAACATGTCTTCAAAAGGCAAGTTTCAGTGACTTGACACTTATTTTCTTCCCCTTTAATTTTTTAAAATAACAGCTTTATTGAGATATAACTCACATACTAGCAACCAATATTCTACATTTTGCCTCTATGGATTTGCCTCTCCTGGACATTTCATATAAATGGGATCGTACTATATGTGGCCTTTTGTGCCTGGCTTCTTCCACTTAGCATCATGTTTCCAGGGTTCATCCACATTGTAGCATGTGTACCTCATTTATTATCGCCCGGTAACATTTTGTGGTGTGGATATACCACATGTTGTCTATCCATTCATCCGTCGATTGACCGTTGGGTTGTTTCTAATTTTTTGTTATTATGAGTAATGCTGCTGTGAACATTTGGGTAGAGGTGTCTGTGTGGGCAAGTGCTCTCCGTTCTCTTGGATAGAGGCCTAGGGTTGGAATTGCTGGTCCTGTAGTAACTAAGTGTAGCCTTTTGCGGAGCTGCTGCAGTTTCCCAAAGTGCTTGTACCATTTTCCAATCACACCAGCAATGCCTGAGAATTCCGATTTTCCCACATCTTCGCCAATGTTTGTGATCATCTGTCTTTTTAACTTTAGTTTTTTTTTTTATGTTTAAAAACATGTTATCATTTGTGTACATGGTCACACACAGATTTAAAATACAAAGCCATCCGCCTCCTCCCTTGCTTTCACCCATCCTTACCCAAGTCCCATTCCCAACAAACTCCTTCCCTTTTTTGTATTTAGTTTTTCTTTGGCTACCATGGTAATACCAATAATCTCTTTATTCACTCACTATTGATTCCCCCCCACACACACTTTTTATGATAAGAACTTTCAAACATGTATAAAAGGAGGGTAGTACAATTAACCTCCATGTACCCATCTCTAGCTACCACAATCAACTCATGATCACTCTTGCCAACTATTTTTTGATTTATCAACTTCAGATACTAGTATGTATTTGTTTCCTTATTGGAAAGTGAGGGTTTACCTCATTTATTTACTGTTCCAAATGTTTTATAGTAAACTAGAGGCCCGGTGCATGGATTCGTGCAGGGGACGGGGTGGCGGGGGGGCTGTCCCTCAGCCTAGCCTGTGCCCTCTCGCAGTCGGGAATTCCTCGGGGGATGTAGCAGTGCGCAAGTGGCAGGTGGCCAGGGAGGAGCCCAAGCTGGGGCCAGGTGCCTTGCCACTCGTGCTCACCCCGGCCCGCTGTGTCTGCCACCTCTTGGTAGCGCTGCCATTAGCCCAGCTTCTCGCTGAGCAGCATTCCCCCTGTGGGAGCGCACTGACAACCAGGGGGCAGCTCCTGCATTGAGCGTCTACCCCCTGATGGTCAGTGCACATCATAGTGACCAGCTGTTAGGTTTTTCCGGTCATTCGGGCGTAACTGTTGCTTAGGCTTTTATATATATATATAGAAGATTATTTTTAGATCTATTATGTGGGAAGCTGCTACAGTGTTTTGGACAGGTTCAAGTCTTGGACTGATGAGAGGGCACAGTCCTCTCATTGCCATGTGCAAGTCCCAGCTTGGAGGGCAGGGCCCTCCCAGCACAATTATAGCCAACAGCTATGGTTGTAAGCTTGAACCTATAGTCCAAACACATGGCCCATGTGCCTGAGTGATGTGGGCTTGATAGAGTTCAGGTGCATGTGGTTGAGTAGGGTTGAAACCCAGGAGAATGTTGTAAACATCTTGATCACGCCCTTACTTTGCTTCGTGGCATCTGCTATAAAATAAAGGTATGGCTGTGGGCGTCAGCGCTCTCTCTCAGAGAAGCAGCGTCCCACCGAGACCCAGCTTTCATTCTCTTGTCTGTCTTTTCTAAGCCTTTCAGCCGCCCCCACTCAGGTTCACCCTTGGCCGTGCTGGCGCAACACACTATTACCTTTGCAATTTTGAATCAATACTTAAATCTCTTGTTCTCATTCCATCAACCGTAGACAGTATTGCTTAACGGACCCCGTCGCTGAGTGGGCTAGGGATATTAGGTCCCCACCTCTCATTCTTTCCCTCCTCTTTTACCTCTCAACCATATTCAGCTATACCTTTTTGAGTGTCAGGTTGGTAGCATTTGCAGTCTGTTCTGTAACCATAATTCTTCTGTGCTTTGTTGATTCTAAGACTTGAGAATCAAGATAATTTACACTATTAGAGCTTTAAACATGATTCACTGCAGAGCCATGTAGTGTGATAGAATTACTTTCCCCTATAGCAGTGATGGCGAACCTTTTGAGCTCAGCGTGTCAGCATTTTGAAAAACCATAACTTAACTCTGGTGCCGTGTCACATATAGAAATTTTTTGATATTTGCAACCATAGTAAAAAAAAGATTTCTATTTTTGGTATTTATTTTATATATTTAAATGCCATTTAACAAAGAAAAATCAACCCAAAAAATGAGTCATAGGTTTGCCATCACTGCCCTATAGTCTCAATGTAACAACCCTGTGCCAATGAGAGAAGCATGTTCTAAGCACCCAGGGGACACCTCCATTCAGAATTGTGGTCAGCAGGACTCATGGGCCCACTCTGCAGCTCGCTCTCATCATCTATGTCTTAAGTGGACTTGTGTTCTTTAGTCATTTTGTGCATTATGTCCGCAGCTAGAGAGAGGAAAGCAATCTTTCCTTTTTTACTTCCATACTAGCTTCTCAGCAAATTAAATTGGTTTCCCCAAAAGTTGTCAAGTAAGGTGCCATTGCGAGTAAAGTGAAACCATGCTGTCAGAGTCTACATATATTTTATTTTATGATGAGTTATAAATATATAAATATTTTTAAAATAAGGTTATTAAAAACTCATAAATTAAAATATCCAGCTTCCACCCTTTGAGTATTTCTCTTGCATGATGGTCTTTAACCTTTCCAAGAAGTCTTTCAGTGTCCTCTTCTTGGCTTCGTTCACAGGACAGGAGGTCTACAAAAGAAACATTTCATTAGCTTGCATTGCTAAATATTCAAGTCTTGCTGTCCTGCCTGTCTGCTCCAGTCAAGCCCACTCTGGCACTTAGCACCAGAGCAATGATCGAACCAGGCCTCCAGTCTAGATTGAAGGGGAGTCTGACTCCACCACGAGGACAGCAGGGCTTGCCTATTTCCAGTGTCTGCCTTCAGGGTGCCACAGTGTCTGGAGACGTGTGTCACACACTGCTAGGTGCTGCTCAGGGGCCTAACATGAAGGTAGAGGCTGAGACCTGTCCACTGCTGTCCTGGGTCTTCTGTGGGGCGCCTGGGCTTCTGAGAGAGGTTCAGTCCATTTGCCCTCCTGCCCATTAAATAGCAACAACACAGCGTGCAGCATGCCAGGTGGGAAGGATTCCAGGTACTTGCCACCAGGCCACTGCTTCAGTTTGGGTCTCAGCTCTACCAGTTTACTATTGATTATATTGCTTAGGACAAACATTTCATTTATAGAACGCTTCAGTTTCCTCTTTTGTAAAATGGGAAAAACAGTGTGGATGTTATAAGATGATTAAGAGGATTAAAAGAGAATTGAGTGTAATGTCAGCTCCCTATTCCGTCACCTTATCTAATAGATAAGGTAACCGGCCCAGGGAGGGGTGAATGGCCCCAGTTCCTCTGCTTGGCATTAGATAACGTCCACTCTTCGCTCTCCCTCTTTCCTGCACTGTTGGTTCTCCCCTCTCACTGGACTATGCCCATTGGTACATTCACATGCTGAGTATATAGCCCACCTTCAAAGAACTTCCCTCACTCCACACCTGCCCTTCAGCTGTTGGTCCATTTCTCCGCAACCTATAGCAAACACCTCAGAAGACTTTTCTGTGCTCATTGCCTCTTCCTTCTCACTCCTCCCTGCCCATTTTCTGTGAATCCCACTTCAGTCAGCCTCTCATTACCACATCTCCATTTATATCAGCTTTGTCGATGCCCCTGTCATGCCAAATCCGATGGCCATCTCTGTCTTCATCTTACTTGACCTTCTAGTGACCTGACACACTTGCTCACTCCCTATTCAGTCTACCACACAGTAGCCAGAGTAATCTTTTTAAGTCACAAAAATCAGATCGTAGTCTCTGTCCTGCTAGAAGCTGGGTGGGTATTTCCCACCATACTTGGGGCAGAGTCCAAAGGCCCAGTGTGATCTGATCTCCTGCTAAAATCCCCCTGCTCACTCTGGGCCAGCCACCCTGGCCCTCCTACCGCTCTTTGAACACATGAAGCTCATTTCTGCCTGAGGGCCTTTGCACAGCTGTCCCCCTGCCAGGAATGTTCTTTCTCCAGTTAGTTATGAGGCCTGCTCCCTCACGTAATTTAAGTTCTCAGATGATGTCACCAACTCCTAATCAGCCTCTTCCTCCTAACCCCTATGTTCTTTAATCCTATGTTCTTCGCACACTTACCCCTGCTGGACATCGTGGGCACGTTAGTTTGCTTTTCTGTCTCCCCCACTGGAACATTCTGAGGGCAGGGACTCTGCCTTCTCCCTACTACTGTATCCCCAGTGCCTAGAACAGCACCTGGCACACATAGAGCCTCAGCAAATACTGCTTGAATGAATGGATGGGCTGATTAACGGGGCTACCACTCATAGGAGGAGCATTGAGACGTGAAGGTGCTGTCCGCCGGGAGCCATGCTGTTGGCATGATACAGCTTACCTTGTTGGCCATGCTGCTGAGGTTCCTGTCAAGTCCGCTCAATATTTTGGTCAAGCACTTGTGGTGCCTGTAGACCTGCCGAAGCACCGTCGCGGCCCTGCACAAGGTTTCCTTCTCAGTTGTGTTCTAGAAAGAGAAATACCAGATAGTTGTGCACTAGCTCTGTTCTGAACATGGGAGAGAGGTTTTTCCTTCTGGTTTCTGGTTTCCAGGAAGACAAGTGATGAAGGCAGGTTAGCTCAGACATGGGCCCAGTATTCAAGGATTCTTGCCATGGTAATGAAGGCTGCTCACCACAGCCATAAACCTCTGCAAACAACTTCTCTCCGTCCCAGTTATCTGCAAATTCAGCAGCTTTTTCCTCAGACGCTCCCTGTTTCCTTTCTCTTAGAGCAGCGGTTCTCAACCTGTGGGTCGTGACGCCTTTGGGGGTTGAACGACCCTTTCACAGGGGTCGCCTAAGACCATCGGAAAACACATATATAGTTACATATTGTTTTTGTGATTAATCACTATGCTTTAATTATGTTCAATTTGTAACAATGAAAATACATCCTTTATATCAGATATTTACATTATGATTCATAACAGTAGCAAAATTACAGTTATGAAGTAGCAACGAAAATAATTTTATGGTTGGGGGTCACCCCAACATGAGGAACTGTATTAAAGGGTCGCGGCATTAGGAAGGTTGAGAACCACTGTCTTAGAGGGTTTTGCCGAAAGGATGCCTAATAAAGTCACTCAACTGAGGAGAGGACACAGTGGGGATTTGAATGCAGATCCATCTATCTGGAGCTCAAGTCCGTTTCTTTCTGTGGAAGGTGCCTACGTGAGCTCACAGTCATTCCTATGGGGTTTGAAAGCCCAGGTCTCCCTGGAAGTCCTACACATGTGCTGAATAAGGGGATGCCCAGCCTTTGCCTGAACAGTGCTGCTATGGGCCATACTCTCCATTTAGCTGTCCCCATGGGAGACAGCAGTGTGTGTATAAACTCAAGTCCAAGTGAGGAGATAAGACATTTCCCCGCAGCTAGGTGAGTGCCAGGATCCTGGTGAGGTGCCCCAGGAGTCTGGCCTTGGGAGATCAGGAAGCATCTGAGAGAGGGTGCCATTGAGCTGGGCCTTGGACGGGGCTGCAGTCAGGAGATTTTGACCTTGCATGTACATGGTCAGAACCTCCTTGGAATGCTGGCAGCTCTGACGGGGCTCTGGCCACATGCCTCTTCCTGGGGACGTTTGGGCCTTAGAGGAGAGAACGTACAAGCAGAGAAACAGCTCTTGCTGGGAACCTGGGAGAGGAGTTGTGTGTCCGTCTGAAGCAGGCCTGGTGTGTGCTCTCATTTCCCCTAAAAAGCGAAGTCACAGGGTCTGGAGAGTGGTCTTAGCTCGAGTCCGATCCAGAGCAGATGAAGCTCTCCTGGCCTCTCTCAGGACACGCTCCAGGCCCTTCCCACTCAGCACGTGGCCCGTGGGGCAACAGCACAGGCATCACCCGTGAGCTTGTTGGAAATGCAGAATCCCAGTCCCCACCCGGACCCCCTGAACCACAAATGCGCATTACAGTAGCTCCAGGGGAGATTTACATGAGAAGCACTGTCCAGGCAGCTTTGTACGTTCTTACAGTTATCACGGTCATGAAAGTTTACTATAAAAATAGTATATATGCAACAAAAATGAATTCACTCATTATCTTACCAGCCAGAGATAACTACTGTTATTATTTTGGTAAATATCTTCCCAGGTTTTTAAAAATACTTTTTTCAAAATAGGGACCAACTATTGGTACTGCTTTGTAACCTTTTTACACTTAACATATAGTACAAGTGTATTCTTCAGTTATTCAAAAGTACCTGGAACATGGGATTGAGAGCTCTGTAGGAACTCATAGCATATTTGTACCCTAATTGATCAATCCCCTATTATTGCAGTTTTTTTTTGCTTTTGTAAATAAACGCGGCAGTGAGTCATCTGTGTAGATACCTGTGTTCATCTCTTATTATCTAGGCAAAATTCTAGAAACACCAGAATTCCAAACTACAGAAGCTTCCTGGAACCTCCCCCTCGGGGGTGGGGGTGGGGGGGACGGGCACACCCTTGGAAGGGCACCCACTTGATGAGCTGGTGAGAGTCCTGGGCCCTGATTCCAGTTGGAAATTTAAGAGCAGCACTGGTATCTTTGGGCTCAGGGAGCCAAGAAATCTCCCATACAGCACCCTGCCTCTGGGCGGTGAGGCCTGGGGAAGACATACCACCTGTGGACGCAGATGAGGCAGACCCTGTGTGGCTGTAGGGAGAACAGTGAGGTTCAAGGGGGCCAAGAGGAGAAGAGCCCCTTGCCTTATTTTTCCATCAAAACCTAATGAGACTTTGGAGAAACGCTGGCTTGGAGCCTAGAGATTGGGCTGCCTCTCAGTATTGCATGGATGGCCGTATAATACAGGGAAACCTCTAACGCAGCGGTTCTCAACCTGTGGGTCGCGACCCCTTTGGGGGTCGAATGACCCTTTCACAGGGGTCGCCTAAGACCATCGGAAAACACATATGTAATTACATATTG
>NW_005357764.1:5001595-5014595 GCF_000412655.1 Myotis brandtii | reverse complement strand
ACCCTTTCACAGGGGTCGCCTAAGACCATCGGAAAACACATATATAATTACATATTGCTTTTGTGATTAATCACTATGCTTTAATTATGTTCAATTTGTAACAATGAAATTGGGGGTCACCACAACATGAGGACCTGTATTAAAGGGTTGCGGCATTAGGAAGGTTGAGAACCACTGCACAATACTTGTCAGAGGACTTCCTGAAGCCATTAGGGTAAAATAGGAATTGAAAAGAGTTTGAATCAAGTGGAAAAAGGTCAAAACAACCTAATTCTTAAGGCCTTTTAAACAAAGGGGTAGAGTTTTAGTTCCATTGGTATCGCAGCAACAGGAAGCCAGCCCATGCTGACTGCTTTCAGCTTGTCCAGCTTCCGCTGCCCGCATGTGCGCAGCCCAGCTCAGGGGCACACTTCACAGCCTGGCGGGCCTCGAAGCTCAGAACTGCACAGGGAAAGGGACTCAAAGGGGAGGCCCAGGCGCAAGCCAGGGGAGCTCCCTCACCGGCCAGGCACCTCCTGGGAGATTTCTGTGGCAGGGACTCCTATAGAGCTCTAACTTGGCTCTTCACTAGCTTCGTCCAGGCCTGTAAAAATTCAGTCCCATTTGTGTCATATCCATTATCTACACTTCTGCCCAGATTTGGCGAGCCAGTGCTGTGTATAAGAAAATCCTTCACTTCCCCTACCCCCCATAATAAATTGGGGGTTGACATAGAGCTTTCTACAAATTATGAACTTGAGCTCTCTTTGGTAGGAAATACCTTCAAGGGTCCACCCAAGAAATCCTTCCTAGACCAGCAGCTTGCTTGCTTTGCACTTTGCTCTTCCTCAGACCACCTTAACTTCATGGACGCCCGGGCAGGCATTGCCTGTGAAGCCCAGGACTTAGATCAGCACATTCTTGCCAGCAACTGCCCAGAGCAGGATGTTATCCAACAGGGAGATGCAGGAATTTTTGATTCCCAAAAGAAATAAAACTAATACACGATCTCGGAAAGGCATTCCTTTTCAGGAACACAAGGATGTAACTTTCCCTTCCACATATCGCCTCTGTGGGTTTTGAAAAGAACCACCTTTCCTTGTTCTGAAATATCCTCCTAGATAAGTGAGCACTGAGTCTTGAGTAAAAGTAAAGAAAGGAAAATGAGGTTGTTAATCAGGAGGGACAGAAGCAGGTCAGGGAAGGCGTTTACAATAGGGTGGGGTGAAGGAGATGTCTGCCTGTGCGTTGAGGGAGGTATGTTAGAACCAAGTACAGAGAGGGCCCAGGATGGGAGGAGAGCAGCGTGGCCAGGCCTGCACCTCAGTGGGCTGAGGGGTGGCTGGGTCTTCTAGAGACAGCCCAGAGAGGGGTCCCCCTGACTTGGAAGGTTTGATCATTTCCAACCACAGCCCCTCCCTCTTAGAATTATTGCTTCTCTACAACCAGTTTTTTGTCTTTCATCAAGAGTTGAAGCATCTTACAATACCACTTTCCACTAACTCAAGAGTTGCATTCCAGCCAAAAGCATTTCTTCAGATCTAGAAACTGAGGCACAGAGAGGTGTGGAGACTTGCCAAAGGCCGTACAACTAGTTAATAGCAGAACCAGGGCTAAAACCAAACTTTCAGACCCTATGCACTTCCTTCAGGGCCTGCCCTTGGCTTTGGTAGAGCTCTCTCAGCAATGTAGCTGCCCTCCGGGGAGCCCAGAGCACAACGCTGTGGACTCTTGGGCTATTTTTTATATACACACACACACACACACACACAAATATAAATATATCACATTAACATACAGGGTGAGGCAAAAGTAGGTTTACAGTTGTTTGTATGGAAAATAATACAATAATAAATAATAATACAAGAATAAACCCTGTGTTTCACGTACTCACAAATGTAAGCCTACTTTTGCCCACCCTGTATATAATTTTATAGGTACAGTGGGGCCTTGACTTACGAGTGTCCCGACTAACGAGTTTTTCCGAGATACGAGCCGTCTCTCGGCCGATTTTTTGCTTTGAGTTGACAGAGTAATTTGAGTTAACGAGCTCCTTAATGAGCTCCATCACAGAACGAATTAAACTCGTAAGTCAAGGCCCCACTGTATATAAAATCTCCAAATCCTTCCATCCTACTGATAGAGTCTGATACATAATGAGATTCTGAAGGACCAAATTATATAATATTTATACTTACATACTATACACTTATTTTATATAATGTTATGTATAATTCTATTATGATATTATATATTACTGTATATCAGATTCCTGGAATAATCTTTAATGAAATGAGGTATCCAGATAAAGGCCCAAAGAGTAGTTTTTCTCATGAAGTAGGACGGGCCTGTTTACGCCTCGGTGCTGGGACATGGCCCTGCCCAGCCCGCGGGGCTTCACTCCTGGCCAGGCACCCCCAGCACACGTGGAAAGCAGGTGGTTAGGAGACCATTGGCAAATTGAAGCTTTGGGTTTTTCATTCTCAGTCGTGTGTTTCCATGAAAACAGGAACTGATGTGCACAAAGCTATTGATATGTCTGTAGTCATGTGTTTGTCAGAGAACATGCACTATCAGCTGTCAAATCTATCTCCTCCCACTGCAGATGGAGGGGCGGGGGTGAGGCGCACAGGAGGTGGAAAGGCGAGATGCCCAAGCAGCCAGAAGCAGGGATGAGTTGGACCTCATCTGGCAAGAGGGCTCCGGACCAGGCCGGAGGGGAGCTGGCAGGACAGAGCAAGCTGAGGCTCCCTGGACAGCACCCCGGTGCCGGTGGGCTGCGAGGTGACCTGGCGGCGGAAGACGAGGCTCTGGCAATACCTTCTCTGTTGCCATAGGAAGTCTCTTAGACAAAATGAAAGCTCCCTCAACCTGTAATCTCAATATCTGTTTTTGTGAGAGTATTTGTTTTTTCGGAAATGTATGGGCCAGAAAATTCTCTCCTTCAATAAGCATTTAACGAGGACCTCCTATGGCCCAGGTCCTAGGCCGGGGCTGGGTGAATCCTAAAGAGCTCTTCCTTGACCAGGATCTCCATTAGGCTGACAAAATCCAAGCTCTCTATTAGACATCCTCTAAATCAAATGTAACCAGAAACTCCAAAACATGTTTTGAGAGTAAAGATCAGAATTCTTATTCTTTGAAAACATTTAACACCTTATAGTTAATTTGGGCCTGTTCGCTTTCTGTTAAGAAATACGTTTCTTGCTCAAACACTTGTAGACGACTCTCCTGTCCCAAGTCACCCGTCTGCCAAGCAGACCACCCCAGACAGTTCTTACCTTTGGGGCAGCCAAGACGTCTGATACGGTCAGCTCCATGCACCGTGGATCCTTGGCCCGGCCAGGAACAAGAGAGCAAGAGATACAGTTACCTCCAACTAAGCAGAGTGATCCTTGCCAAGCAGCTCCCACTCCCTCAAACTGAGAAAACTTCCGACAGTCCCGCAGGGAAAAAAAAAAAAAAGTGCCAGGGAGAAGTCTCCCATCCCCATCAACCAACTACTGACTTCTCTAGAAGCTGTTATGTTCTTCTCATAGTCTAAGAAATACGCACAGCATCACCACACATCTGGAGAGATGGTGGCAGATAGCTCACTCACCTTTTTCGCTGTGAGGACGTTCAGCATTTTGATGGTCTCTTGTAAGGTGTTGTACTTGCGTCCGTGGGTGAAGTCGCTGGTACATGCTAGTAAGCAGATCAGAGCTGGAATCAGTTGGGATGTGAGACCCATTAATCGCTCTCTATTTGCAATGACAGTGTGAGGCAATTAGTTTACCAGGAGAAGCTAACAATGCAATTCTGACAATGATATCTCTATATATAGATTTAAAATTGCTGAAACGGAGGGAAAATGAGTTTACATTGGAAATTTTCATTACACCAGGTTGGGGCCAATCAGCGCCTCTCTTCCAGGAGAAAAATATGCCTCACAGAAACAGGTAACATGTTCCTGTGAAATCAGACCAATAGGAAAATGAAACCTTTTTTTAAAATTAACTACAAAGTATCAGCATAGGAAATTACACCATAATTTGCTCTTTAGATTAATCTTATCAGCTTGGGGTTGTTGCTGGCTTTTTGCTTTGAAGGAAGAGGCCACAGGTGTCCGAATCTGTTGTAGTGCAATGCTCCTGGGGAAAGACAGAGTAATATCAAGAAAGTTTGACTTAAATGGTATTTCAACCTGGCTTTTTCCAAGTATGGGTGGCATCTTGGAAACTTTTCTTTTGTGGAAAAGCTGATGTGGGTTCTTTATCTGGGTAGAAGGAAAGTGACAAGCACAGATTATCTCCTGTCGTGGCACTCGGGCATGCCATTCTCTAGGTAAAGGACAGGTGACACCCAGTGGGGCTTAGTTTGGGTCACAGCAGATGCATAGTCTTTATTTTTTAAAAAAAATATATTTTTATTGATTTCAGAGAGGAAGGAAGAGGGGGAGGGACATAGAAACATCAATGAGAGAGAATCACTAATTGGCTGCCTCCTGCACACCCCCTACTGGGGATTAAGCCCACAACCTGGGCATGTGCCCTTGACCAGAATTGAACCTAGGACCCTTCCGGTTGAGCTAGGGCTGCATAGTCTAATAATAAGGAGGCGCTAAGCATGTTAGGTCGGTCAGGAATGACTGCTCTTTAAATGGAACTTAAGTACGTCTTTAGTGAATTGGGAAAACCTTCCTGATTTACAAATCAAATGTCTTGTCAATGCCCCACCACCCACCTGCTGCTTTAGTGCAACTCCCCTGGACCAGTGAGGGGCTGAGCACCCCCATGTTCACCGGCAAGCCATGCTTTTTCCTCCCTGAACTTTCCTGTTCTCTCCTCTCCTCTCCCCTCCCCTTATCTGGGTTCCCCGCCTTGCTCTCTCACTGGCTTTCCTCTGGAGGGTCACAGGGAAGGATTCCTGCGGAGGCTGTTCCTGCCTTTGGATCTTGTTGCGGTGCCCTGCTCTCTGTGAAGGAGAGGGCGGGGATCCCTGTATCAGGAGGGCCCCTTGACCACACTTAGGGTGCTTCCCTCAGGACTGTGCAACACGTGGAGTCGGGCCACAGGTCTCCAGTGAAGGGCACAGCCTCTGCAAGCCTGCCCTCGCTCAGCAGCTGCGCATCCGGGGTTTCAGTCCACACTCACTGCAGGCCACTGGCTACGAATTCCAGAGTTCCCATGATGCCCTCTGGCTCAATAATGTACTAGAATGACCCACAGACCTCAGGAAAGTGCGATACATTTATTAGAGCAGAAGGATACCAATCAGACACAATCAGGTGGTGAGATCTAAAGGATCCCAAACACAAAGCTCCCGCTGTCTTCTCCCGCGGAGTCGCTTCCCCAGCACCAGCTCACCAGCTTCCTTGCCCAGAGTTCTCCTGGGGTGTATTCCGTAAGCATGATTGATTGCATCGCTCGCCACTCAGTTGGCCTCATCCTCCACCCCTTCCCTGGAGGTTTGCTGACATCACAGTAGCTTAATAGTGTGGCTGCCCCCAACTTTGAGTTGCTTTATTAGCATAAACCAGTGATGGTGAACCTTTTGAGCTCGGCGTGTCAGCATTTTGAAAAACCCTAACTTAACTCTGGTGCCGTGTCACATATAGAATTTTTTTGATATTTGCAACCATAGTAAAACAAATATTTATATTTTTGATATTTATTTTATATATTTAAATGCCATTTAACAAAGAAAAATCAACCAAAAAATGAGTTCACGTGTCACCTCTGACACGCGTGTCATAGGTTCGCCATCACTGGCATAAACCATCAGAGCTCATCTTGAATGGCCGAGACTCCTATCACTTGAGAAATTCCTAGGACTTAGGGGCTACCTCTCAGGAACTAATGACAAAACACAGCCAAATTCTTTATTGCAGAAGTTTAGAGGTTATCTTCCAAGAGGGGAACAAAGGTCAGACTTCTTTGGGTACATTCTTTTAAAAAAAATAGGCATTTCTTTTTTCTTCCAGTTTTATTGAGATATAATTACAGCATTGTGTAAGTTTAAAGTGTATATGCAGCATAATGACTTGACATATATATCGTGAAATGATTAACGCAAGTTTAGTTAACATCCGTCATCTCATATAGATACAACAAAAAAAGGAAAAGAAAAAAATGTGTTTTTTCTTGTGATGAGAAGTCTTAGGGTCTACTCTCTTAGCCACTTTCAAATATACCATCCAGCCGTGTTCTCAATAGTCATGTTGCACGTGACATCCCAGTATTTTATCTTATAACTGAAAGCTTGTACCTTTTGATCACCTTCATCCAAGGCCCCTCCTTCCACCTATAGATTCCACCTCTAAGTGAGATCATATGGCATTTGTCTTTCTCTGACTTATTTCACTTAGCATCATATCCTCTATCAGTGGTTCTCAACCTTCTGGCCCTTTCAATACAGTTCCTCATGTTGTGACCCAACCATAAAATTATTTTCGTTGCTACTTCATAACTGTAATGTTGCTACTGTTATGAATCGTAATGTAAATATCTGATATGCAGGATGGTCTTAGGTGACCCCTGTGAAAGGTTCAGTCGTTCGACCGCCAAAGGAGTCGCGACCCCACAGGTTGAGAACCGCTGCTCCAGGTCCATCCATGTTGCCACAAATGGCTGGATTTCCTTCATTTTTATGACTGAACTAGAGGCCTGTTGCACGAAGAGATTCGTGCAATAGGCCTTCCCTTCCCCTGGCTGCTGGCACTGGTTTGCCTCTGGCACCCGGTCTGCCGCTTGGAGCCTACATATGCAAATTAACCGCCATCTTTGTTGGGTTAATTTGTGTACTCTCCTGATTGGCTGGCTAGCATAGTGAAGGTACGGTCAATTTACATGTTTGTCTGTTATTAGGTAAGATAACATAGTCGTGTGTGTGTGTGTGTGTGTGTGTGTGTGTGTGTGTCACATTTTCTTTATCTATTTATCTGTCACTTAGGTTGTTTCCATGTCTTGGCTATTGTAAACAATGCTGCAGTGAACATGGGGCGCAGATATCTTCATTCATATATGTATGTGTGTGTGTGTGTATATATATATAGATATATATATATATTTCAGGGAGAAAAGGAGAGGGAGAGAGAGATTGAAACATCAATGGTGAGAGAAAATCATTGATTGGCTGCCTCTTGCATGCCCCCTATTGGGGACTGAGCCCACAACCCGGGCATGTGCCCTTGGCCTTGACCGGAATCAAACCTGGAACCCTTAGTGTTTTTGTTTCCATTGGATAAACATGGAAGTGGAATTGTGGGATCAGATAGCAGTTATATTTTTAATTTTTTTGGGGGGGGGACCTCCATGCTGTTTCCACAGTGGCTGCACCAATTTGAAATCCCACCAACAGTGCACAAGGGTTCCCTTTCCTCCAAGTCATCTCTGGCATTTGTCATCTTGATTTTTAATGATGGCCATTCTGCAGGTGTGAGGTGCTATCTCACTGTGGTTTTGATTTGCATTTCTCTGATGATTAGCGATGTTGAGCACCTTTTCATGGACCTCTTGGCCATCTGCATGTCTTCTATGGAAAATCCATGTTCAATAGGATTGTTTGTTTTTCTGCTGGGGAAGTTAATCCGTCACTGCACAGACAAGTGGGTATATGAGGCGGCAGGCAGCTCTTTCCAGAACAGGTGGGGACTTCAACTCAGATGGACTATTACCTGGAGTAAAATGGTGCTCCTCCTTTATTGAGGAAAAGTTCCAGTGAAACAGGAGCGAACCTGGGAGTGCGGATGCACTGGAGGGGAGCCCAGGCAGTGTGCACCCCACAAAGCCTTGGGGATGCTGGCGAGGCGGGGTCAGCGGGCCTTGCTGAGGGGTGCCTGAGAGGCACAGAACAGCCATCGTGTGTCCAGCAGTGGTTTTGTGAGCGCCCCACCTCACTGAGGGCCAGCCCCGGGCTTGGGCTCCGGGCACAGACATGGATCAGAAAAGGAATAGAAATGGGAACCAGTAGCTCGGAAGCAGAACACAGCTTTGTTTTTGGATTTCCACTGGTTGGATAAGGCCAGGGGGAAAGGCTTAACTTTTCAGAACAACAGGGAGTGGCCAGAGGTCCCCTCGAAGGGAAGTAGAAAAGAACCGTCCCCTGCAGCGCGGCTGTGGCAGCGCCTGCCCGTGGCTGCCTGGGCAGCGGCCATGAAGGCAGGGGCCTGCGGGATCCCAGGCGAGCAAATTGAGGACCCTCTTCCCTTTCCCCTTCGTGAGAGCAGATGACAAGTGTCTCCCCCCTCCTCCCCCCCACACCTGTGTGGCCTCAGCGCTTCCCTTTCAGGCCCTGGGCCGTACCAGTTACGAGCACTGGGGTTTAGAGTTTAGCAAACCGGCCACTCGTCTATCGTGTGATCATGGGCGGGTCACTAACTCTCTGGGGCTCAGTTCCCTCACCTGTGAAATGGGAATAATGTAGTTCCTCGTGGGACTCCTGTGAGGAGCGAGCAAGAGGTTCCTCCGTGAAGTGAGGGAGACACGGTACCGGCCTCATGGGGGGTTCTGAGGAATAAACAAGGTGATGTTAGAGTTCTCAGAGAAGTGCCTGGACACAGAACGCGCTCTGGATGCTCTGTATGTGGCAGCAGCGGCAGCACCGTCGGCATCACATCTTCCGTTGGTCCAATGACTGTGGTACCTAGTGTGTGAGGCAAGCCCGAGCCCGGGCAGGGCCAGTGGAGGTTGTGCCAGCGGACCCTTCCCCACACGGACCCTCCTGGGTGTGTCCTCTTTCAGTCTCTGAGGCCCTGTCCTTGTTCTGGGGAGTCCCGTTAGCTGCTGCACTGCAGCCCTCATCTTCCGTGTCTGGATTCTCTGTAGGAAGTAGATGCTGCTGTGGCACCGCAGGCAGGAAGCATCTGATGCAGGAAAGTAGGTGCGTGTAGAATGTTGGGGGGTGGGGAGGGTGGTTGCACAGCTCCGGGCTGGGCCCACAGCTCTAAAGGAATGACCCAGAGGAAGCACTTCTGCCCTTGAAGCTGCCACTGCAGGTCTGAAGTTCGAGGAACCTCTGAAGCCCCAGTGAAGGGACCGCAGAGCTGTGGCCTGGGCTTCTCCCAACTCCCCGAACTCAGGAGTAAACCTCCCTACCCCAGCCCCAGGGATTAGGCATGTGGCTTCTGCCTCCTGCCTTCCACAGCTCCCTGGAGAACAATGTGGTGCAGGCTTTAACTCCAAGGTCGGGAACTGAATTGTAAGCATTCAAGGGGAGAGGCATGGAGGTGGAGCAGCGCAGCCCAGCCTCCTGTGGCCCCCCGGTGATCGGTGATCGGTGTGTCCCAGCCCCCAGCCCCCAGCCCCCAGCCCTGCAAATCGTCTTCCTCCAGTGTCAGCAGCGCAGGGCAACACACCGAGGAGCCCCTCCCAGCTCCTCTGGTGGCCGCATTCATGAACACAAGTGAGAGCCCTCCAAGGGAGTGATGTTGGCAGAGACGAGTAGGTAGGCCCAGCTGGGAGCAGGGGGGCAGCGGGGAAGGCCCTGGAGGACCTGAGGAAGGGCAGAGGGGGAGCCCATCAGAGCACTGCCCGTCCCATCTGTCTGCGTGGATGGGGCGGGGCGGCGGGAGGGGCTGTGGTGTCAGGGGCTCTGTGGCCAGGGAGTGTGGACGTGAAGGCCGTGTGTGTCTGGAGCCCACGGGACCTGGCAGTTCTGCATCCCAGCTCTGCCACTCACCCTGTCCAGGCTTCTCTGTGAAACTGGGCTAATGAATAAGAGGTGGGGGCCCTGGCTGGTACATCCGTTGGTTGGAGAGCTGTCCGTACACCAAAAGTTTGCGGGTTCGATCCTGGGTCGCGGCACATATGGGAGGCAACCGGTCCATGTTTCTTACATCAATGATTCCCTCTCTCCCTTCCTCTCTAAAGTCAATTTAAAAAATACCCTCGGGTGAAGATTGAAAAAAAATAATAGGAGTGTGGGAAGATGATATAAGGTTATAAATATAAAGTGTTTTGTGTGGTGCCTGGCACGTGGAAAGCCTTTAATAGATGCCAGCTATCATTATCACCAACATGATGCCGATTGTCAGCACTTAGAGCTGCTGGATATGGGGTGAGGAAGGGCGAGAGGCCGGAGGGTGCCTGGTTTCTGGCTTGGGGCTGCTGTTAATGGTGATGGCAGCTTAGCCCGGAAGGGATGGGGTGGGGGGACCAGGAACTGAGCCGTGCAGCTCTGCACAGAGGAGGAGAGGGAGCAAAGGAGGCGTGGGACACGGGTGCCTGCAGCCCTCAGCGACTGGAATAGGAAGGAGGCAGGGGAGGCGGGCAGCCACGGAGCCTGCGAGGGGCCCCGGCCTGGACAGTCTGGGGGCAAGGAGTTCCTCAGGGTCAGGAAAGGGAAGGGCAGAGGCACTTAGGCTGGGCTTAGGGATAGGAGCTTGTTGGTGAATCACTGAGACAGCGTCTGGATGCCGCGGGGACGGGATGGGACGCAGTGTGGACGGTGTGAGTGTCTGCGCAGACGCCCTGGAGGAGGGTGCTGGCTGCGCGTGGCGGTTACGCATGGTCAGTAGTTGGTTTTTAGAGGCACACACTTGAGCACAGGCTTCCCCGGCTCCGTGAATGGCCCCGCCTTCAGGGCGCCCACACCATCCTCTGCCTTCAAACGGCCTCAGACCTGGATGGCTGCCTGTTTGGATGGGCGCGGGCCATTTTAAGATTTCTTAAAATGATGTAGATAGAAAACTTAAATGTATATTTACTACTTTTTAGATATAATATACAAGTATTTATACTTTTACATATAACATAACATTTATGTACACGGTATATGCATGTAAGTGTATATTTCATAGGTAACGCACACATATACACATCCCCAGGGTTTGACCCCGCCCCACCCTCCACTGCCACATCCCCTGTCATTTCCCACCTGGGTTTTCGGCAGGAGCCTCCCAACTAGCATCCTGCTCCGGCCCTCGTCCCACGTCCGTTCTCCACACAAGGGCGTCTGTTAAACGAGAGCAAATGGTGGTGCATTATCCCACCTGGAGCAAAGCCTGGGAACCTTCCGCTCCGGCCACACGTGCTGGGAGGAGCATTCCAGTTTCCTCCCCGTCCAGGCTCTGGCATTTGCTGTCCTCACTCCCTGTTCTTGTTCCCACATTCTGCTGAACGCCTTCCTCCCTCCCTCCTGTCATCACGCCCCATTCTAAATGACTTCACCTGGAGGACCTGTCTGACTGCCCCTCACAGCATGGCAGCCCCCCTGCCTCTCTGCCCCTGGAGCCCCCCCGCCCAACCTGCACACTCGGTGTTCTCTCTTTTTTTTTTTAAATATATTTTATTGGTTTTTTACAAAGAGGAAGGGAGAGGGATAGAGAGTTAGAAACATCAATGGGAGAGAAACATCGATCAGCTGCCTCCTGCACACACACCCGCCCCCCACCGGGGATGTGCCCGCAACCAAGGTACATGCCCTTGACCTGAATCGAACCCGGGACCCCTCAGTCCACAGGCTGACACTCTATCCACTGAGCCAAACCGGTCAGGGCTCGGTGTCTCTTGTTTGTGGATTCTGTGTCCCCACTAGACGCAACCTTGTTTAGTTGACCAGAGCGTAGAACAGTGCCTGGCACCCGGTAAAGGCCTCGGTAGATCCCTATTGAAGGAGTGGTCAGAGCTCCATTCCATGGAGGGGCAGCTGAGACTTGGCCTATGTAACCAGAGAAGTCAGGGCCCAGTGGGGACTGGGAGCCAGGGCTGTCTGGGCCCTGAAGTCCTTGCCCCAAGTCCCTGGAGAAGCAGGGGGGATGGGATTCTGAGCACAGGTGCAGGGAGTACCCTCCCAGGGAACAAGGGGACAAGGAGACCAGGGGAGGAGGGAGCCGAGGCAGGAGGGCCTTGGACTCCCACTCCCCTGAGCGCATGGTGGGCCATGGCCCTGGCTTCTCTTTTCTTTGAGGAGCAGGTGGAAGGTCTTTCTGAGAGAGGATAGCTGGTCCAGGAGTCTGCAGCACCTCTCCATGTGCCCCCAGGGCACTGATGTCATTTCAGCCACTTGCCCAGCTCCCCCTGGTCTCCCTGCCCCAGCCTGGTCGGCCAGGGCTGGGTGACGACCCCCAAGGACAAGATCTGATGGGCCTGGGGATCCAGCCCTGGGAGGAGGGCAGCTGGGCCTCCTGCCTCTCAGGCCCTTGCAAACGCCCAGCTCCTCTTCTAAGCCAGCTGGGCCGCAGGGAGGGGCTAGAACTGCGCCAGGCCCACCCAGGGGTGCTGCTGGCCCCTTCCCCACCCTAGTTTGATCTGCTCCCTCATGACATCAGTTTCATGTTCTTTTTGTTCTCAATTAATTTTGTCTTTGTCTCCCAGTGGGAAATGAATGCATGCTCATTATAGAAAATGTGAGCAAACAGAGATTAGAAGAAGAGATAATACGTGAGAAATTGCTATTCTAATGCGGTATCACTGTGGCTCCTCCTGGCCAGGCCCAGGCTGGGCAGGGGGCACGGGCCCTCTGCCTGGCGTGGCCAGCAGGCCATCGGGCACTGGTCTCCATGGGACGCCCCGTGGGTTTCAGGAGGAGCTGTGGGGCCACAGGCGTGTCTGAGTGCCGCGGGAGCGGACCTGGTGAGAGTGGCTGTTTAACTTGGGCGTCTGTGTCACAGTGGCCACAGGGCAGGTCTGCCCAGGCAGGGCACGGGGCTGGGGGCAGCTCTGAGAGACGCTTTGAGAGAATTACTTTCCATAAGAGAGGCACTGCGGAGGGGAAGGGAGAGAGCGTAACAGAAAGTGAGGTTGTAAGTAGCAACGGCTTCTGGGATCTCACCGGCTTCGTCATGGGGCCCTCCCTGGCTGCCGGGAAATCAGTTGATCTGGGAAAGTTCGTTGGGTGCAAACCTTTTGCTCTGCTGCTTTTGGGTGGAGCCAAGAAAAGAACGAAGATAATGAGACTGTATGACTTTTCTTTTTCAGAGTAGGAGTGGGCCTAGTGTGTGGGCGGGTGATCGTGGATACAGCCACCGGTTCTGACACTGGCTCGGCCCTCCAGGAAGGCCAACTGGCCAGCGTGTCCCACGCCAGGGCACCCCCCCCCC
>NW_005357764.1:4997724-5001583 GCF_000412655.1 Myotis brandtii | reverse complement strand
GGGAGCACTGTCAGCCTGGCCCCGGCGGGCCTTCTCACCCGGGAGCCAAAGGGAAGAAGTTTGACTTTGCTCAAACTGACCAGCTGAATTGAGATCATAAGCAAAAGGCACTTCCCTGCTTCGTCATAATGAACAGTGACGAGCTGATGGACTGGGTAAACCCCGGCCTCCCAGCTGCTGGGCACAGGGACACAGAGGCAGCCCTGTCCTCCTAGGCCCAGAGCAGTTCGGGGGCCACCCTCGGAGAACCCCTGAGGTGACTCGAGGGTTTCTGACATCTCATCTTAGCAGCAAACAGAGGTGTTTGGTGCCGACTTCACCGGAAACTCACTTGCTTCTCGTTTCTCACTTGAGCCCCAGCCCCCCTTCCAGTGAAACCTCCTAAGCTTGGGGTTCCCGAGGTGCCAGGGGGCTCCCTCTCTGGGCCCCACAATCAGCATCTCCCTCCCACTCACCAAGCACCATGTCTCTTCCCCCTGCTCTCGGGCCCGGCCCTTGCCTCCTACAGGAAAGAAGCAAGATGATGGGGTAGAGAAAACTCCCAGCAAACAAACACCCAGGTGCTCCCGGCCACAATGGCTGACACAGACCTTTGTATTCTCTTTCTTCTCTTTTTCCCTCTCTTTCCTGGCTGATCCTACCTCCCTGTTGCCACCAGAGGTGGCTTGGTTCTGTGCTCTGTGAGGCATCCGTCATCCCTGGACGCCATCTCTGACTCACCGCACACCGCTGGCGGCCACAGGCCCTGTCTAGGGACAGCTCAGAGGTGCAGGCAGGGAGATGTGGGTGGCTGAGAATGTGGCACTCGGCTGCCCCCTAGTGGTGAAGCCCGGTGGCCTGGTGGGGACTGTGCACCCAGCTGCAGGGCCCTGGGACTGCAGGGCTCAGAATACAGCCTCGGGAAATCCTAAGGGACCCTCCCCAACACCAGCCTCAATCCCAGGCTCTGTGTTGGGAGATTCACATGGAATTTCACCAGCAGACTTTCCATCTTCCTTTTGGACAGATACGCCAATGCCCTGGTTGGACAGAGAGGACATGGGTCAAAAGTGATGCTACCAGCAGATAGATGCTAAATTTTATAATTAATCTCCCATAAATATCCTTCTGGCCTTAAAATTCTCGAATCTCTGGATGGAGGGGGATAGTGGAGATCTGCCTCCTGTCCCCACCCTCCAGGGTAGAGCGCTTCCTCAGACCCTCCATCGTCTAAAGACGCCCGGCTGGGGCTCGGCCTTGAGTGCATGTGGTGTCTTGGTCATCACCTGCCCAGAAGGCTGGTGCAGAGCAGGCCACAGGCTGTCCTCAGCTAATGTAGTGGGGCCACAGAGACCAGCCAGTCCCTGCTGCGGACAGCCTGGGGGACACGCAGCTCTCAGGCCCCCTCCCCAGGTCTTCCCTCTCGGGGCCAAACATCCCTAACATCCTGCCTTGTCAGTTGTGACCTCTTCCCTCACCTCTGCCTGGGAGCCAAGTGAGGGTCCCCTCCACCGCAGTCTGTGTGGTCATCCGCCCCAGGACACGGCCTGCCGTGGCCTCTGCTGCCTGCGGAAGCTCTCCCTGCTCCTGGGTGGCCGCCTCCACTGACTTCTGAGCATCACTGCAGATGTTCCCAGGGGCTCTGGGCTCCCCAGGGAGGGCACCTGCCTGCCAGAGTTTAAGACTGGTCTCCAGTGACCCACCACCCACTGCAGAGGCACCCGTCCTCTGGGGCAGTCCTCTGCTCGGGGCACCGCCCAAAGGTTCTCCGTGGAAACCACGACACCAGGACCCGCGACCCTGGCACTCCACTTCAGTCGCTCCACAGGGGCCACAAGTCAATTGATGCCTCGTCATTCACAGAGGCGGCGAGTGTACTCACTAGTGACTAGAAATGTTTTAAAATGGAATGGCTGTCCCTGAAGAGTAGGCAGTGAGCGCCCCATCAGGGGAGATGCCCAAGCAGATGGATGAAAATATTACAAAGGCCATGCATTCAGGCCAGATGACACTTGGACAGGGAGGCAGGGTTGTTAAGTGTTGTTAAGTGGAGTTGGATTGAGTTTGGGGTTCAAATCCTGGCTTTATTTATCCTCGTGTGACCTTGAACAAGCCATCTCCTCTTCTCTGAGCCTCAGAGAGGTTGTGCGGGAGATGCAGGCTGGCTCCTCATCGGAGCCGTGATCATGAGATGACTCTGAGGTCAACGTCTGCTCTAGACGCCCTCCTTGAACCCTGACATCCTGGCCCAGGCGCCCCCCACCCCCGCTCTCTGCAGGGGGAGGTGAGGGCACTTCCTGCAGGCCAGGCCTCCCCCAGGGGCTTGCTCACTTTCTTTCTGCCAAGGTCTCATCCCTCGCTTCCCCTCCGCCCATCCCAGCCCCCCCCTCCAATTAGCTGGTTTCCAGGAGAGCTCCACAGAGTCTTAGGAACACAGGCCAGCGTTCCCACAGGTAAAATAAAAGGCAAACACCGTGAGTCTCTTGTCACCACCTTTATTCTGGCTTCCAGCTTGACAAAGCCAATGGAATATTTATTTAATGACCTCTCCCCCCAGTCCACACATACCACATGCAGTGTTCTAGGCTGCTCTTATATATATTATTAACTCTGATAACATATTTTAATACTTAAATTTAAATACAAGGAAAAACAATAAATTACTCTTTGGCTGAGGGCCGGCTGCAGGCTGCAGACAGGAGCCTCCGCCCAGGGCCCATGAGGTAGCAGGGTTTGCACACAGTACTTGTTCCCAGGGCTCTCGCGCCGCTGCATTAGTGCTGGAGCCCGAGTCTCCTTGGCTCCGAGTTCTGGCAGCAGCAGTCCCTCCCTCCCTCCCCCCGGCACAGACAGACACTTGTTTAAATAACACACAGTAATAAATAAGGCCAAGGAGAAGGAGGCCTGCGCTGCTGCCTCAGTCGCCCGCTGGGAACCAGGCCCCTCCCTCACGCTTGGCAAGGGTGGTGCCCAATTAATGCTAGTTTGCCCCAAGGAAGGGGAGGTCATGTGGGGCCATATTTTTACCTCCCTCCACTGAGCTTGGAGCCCCGGAGGTAGGAGGCCCACCATGTGGGGCCTCAAGCCCCGGGCACCAGGGCAAGGGGCCGCTGGGTCGGGCTGGGCTGAAGGCAGGCAGCACAGGCTGAGGTCTAAGCTAAGGAAATGTCACCCCCTCCCGCCCCCTTCGCCCCACCTCCCCCAAGAAATGTCTGACACATGAAAGGAAAACGAATCTGCAACTTCAATGGGTGGGTCAGCTCTGCCAACAGCGAGGCCAGCAGTTCCCGCTGTTGCTCTCACTGGAACTTCCCTTGGCGAACACCCTTCCTGAGCTGCTGCAGCAGGTCCTTGGCGAGCCGGGTCACTTCCACCTTGGTGTCGCGGACGGGCGGGCTGGAGACGGGCTGTAGTGGGAGAGAGGCCCGTGCGTTAGTGGCAACGCCAGGGGTTTCCCGGGGCTGGGCGTGCTGGGTCCTCAGAGAAGACCCACGGGTGGATACCGCTGTCCTGACTCATTTTACAGACGTGGGCCCTCCTTCCCAGGTCCTAGACATCCCAGGGCCACGTCCCTGCTGCCACAGTGGACCCGCCCCCAGGTGGGTGGGTGCTTCAGATGCTCAGCCGGGCCCCCTGGGGCCCCCAGGGCGAGCCCAGGGCTGCAGGAGGGGGGCAGGGCGGGGTGCGGGGCAGGGGCCTCACCCAGGCTGAGGGCTTGCGAAGGCACAGTGCGTTCAGCATCCTCTGGGTCCTCTGGATGGCAGGGCAGTCGGAGACGTTCATCAGCGACTGGAGGGCTGCACAGCACTGTGGGGGGGTAGGGGGGGCGGTGTCAGGCCTGTGGGCAACCCCAGCCTCACACCTTCAGTGCGTGGCCAGG
>NW_005357764.1:4963518-4997659 GCF_000412655.1 Myotis brandtii | reverse complement strand
TTGGGGGGAGGGAGGGAGGGAGCAGCTCTTTAAGCTTGCCTAGAGCCCCCCAAGCCCTGTGAGCGGGGCTCCGAAAAGACCAGCCCGAGGCCTTGGGGTCCTGGTGCCCAAGGGGTCCTTACCGAGCCCGCTGTCAGGTTGACGCTCCACACCATGCTGCCATTGCAGAGCGGGGCCTGGGGGAGCAAAGGACAGTGAGCGGGTGCTGGCGGGGCCCAGGCAGGTCTCAGGGGGGATCAGTCCCACAAGCACCCCCGGTGTTGCACTGAGGCAGGCCTGGCCCCCTCAATGTTCCTGAACCCCATTTTCTTCTCTGCACATCGGGCAGACCCATTCTCCAGGGGCCTTTGAGGGAGAAAAACCGAATGACACAACCACTAAGGGACCCTTGCCACCGCTTATTTTTCCAATGAAGCGGTCTTTTGCCTTGTGTGGCGCTCGCCACAGCCAGGACTGAGGGCAGAAGACGCCGGGCCGGCCACTAGGGGGCCGGCAGGGAAGGCCCGGCCAGCAGGTGAGGCGGCCGGGCCAAGCGAATGGAGGCGGTGGGGATCTACCCTGCCTTGTGGACGCCGCAGTTCAGAGCATGGCGCTCTGTGTTGAATCTGTTTGTTGTGAACCAAGTGCACTGAGGCCCAGTCAGTAAAGCGGGGTCATCAGACCTGCCTCTCAGGGTGGCTGACAGGGAGGAACTGAGACGTGAGCCCCAGCCCCAGGCCTGGCACATGATCAGCGCTCAGAAAGCGTGAGCTGCCACCGCCAGGAGAGGACCTGCCCCTGCCAGCGAACCTTCCATAAGAATGGGCTCAACGAGGAGGCTCGGAACAGCCCCACGACTGCATTCAAATCCCGTTGGCAAATGCCAAGTGGTTCTGAGCGGGCGCTGGCCCTTCTCTGCTTTTCTCTGATCAGGAACGGCTGGGTAGGCGCTTGCTAGGCAGGCAGGGCCAGGCCAGGGAACAGGCGGTCCCTGGGGCTCTGCCGAATCTCTTCATGGGTCCACCCATTCTGCGCACCCCAGCCCGGCCCCTCTCTCTCCCTCGGACCCGGCCCCTGGCCCGTGGGGCTTCTTCCTGACCCACAGGCATCTTAGCGCCAGGCCCAGCCTTCATGGCCCAGACCATGACCAGTTCCGAGAGTCCAGCACCAGCACTCACCTTCTGGGTGATGTTGTCCAGCTCCTCAATGAGCTCTTTGACGACCGTGAGGATGGGCACAGGGCCCGGGGAGGCGAGGCCGCCAAAGCAGGTGAGAACGATGACTAGGGTCAGCCAGAGCGCCATGGAGTCCTGAGCAGACCAGCAGGAGCAGGAGCAGGAGCAGAGCAGACGCGCAGGCTGGCCCGAGCTGAGCGCTTGTGGCCTTGGTGTCTGGTGGCAGCTTTTATAGGCCCACGGTGACGCCTCACATCCTGGTCCCCGCGCTGTCAGCCACTATCTAGAAACCACAGTTTACTTATCTTGATTTTACTTTGTGGAAAATCCAGCATCGCATAAAGGAAAGTGTTTGATTTCTTGTGGACTTACTAATGACAGGGGTCTGGGCAGTTTCCAAGATCTGGTGGGTTTCCTCCAGGGGCAGGTGAGAGGGCCTGGGGGTCAGGGGAGAGGGCCCGGGGGCAGGTGAGAGGGCCAGGGGGGCAGGTGAGAGGGCCTTGGGGGGCAGGTGAGAGGACCCAGGGGCAGGTGAGAGGGCCTGGAGGGCTGGTGTCAGCCATGCCAGTCCTGCATGGTGGCCACCCGAGGGCCTGCCCCGCTCCTGCCCTCAGACCCCTTTGGGCCACCGCGTGTGCTCGGCGGACAGTGCTAGGACCCCAGCCCACCAGATATGGGGAATTGGGGGTTTATTTTTCCAATGAAGCGGTCTTTTGCATTACCAAAGGGATGCTTGCTTCGGATACAAAGTACAGACAGGACAAGAGCGGAGTGAGGTCCACTCCTCTTGGTCTCCTGGTTCCCAGCAGCCCCGCTGTGTGAGGGGTTTTAAAAGTCCAGATTCCGGGTCTCCACCAACAGATCCAGGCAGACCCTCCGGACCTTCCCCTTCCCACGTGGCTTTGACGGGAGCACAGGCCACCTGGACACTGGGAGCCCTGCCCGGCCTTCCGTGTGGGCCCGTCCTGCTGGGCGACCTCACTGCTCCGGTCAGTCCCAGGTCAGGGAGTGGCCTGCCCACCTCTGCCCACCAGCCTCTGTGGAAACCAGGCCGTGCCCTCTGCGGACCTCGTTTCCCTTCTGCACAGTGAAGCCCGCTCCTGGGTCCCTGGCACAGCCCACCCCCTGCAGGGACCCCTGCACTGCACGTAGCTGTTTCCTGCCTTCCCTCATTTCTCTAGAACTCCTCCAGAAACCCCCACAACAGAGACGGCAGCATTTGCCTATTGTGTGCTGATGTCAAACCCTCTCCCTCACCCACTTCCTCCCTCCCCTAAGCCAGTGCCTCCCCCTCCAGCCCCCTCTCTGCCTTCTTGCTCAGGCTCCCTCGGTCACCCCCTCCCCCCGGTGGGGCCCAATCTCCTCAAAAGGGCCTTTAGGGATGCAGCAGCTTCTCCTGCTCTGCAGCCTCCCAGCCTTACCCCCTCTCCTTCCACAGGCAACACTGTCCCACCATCTCTTCTGTCCAAACCCTAAGCTCCCACCCAACCGCAGGCCCTGACGGAAGGCAGCCCCTGCAGCTGGCATACCCCCTCCCCACCCACCCCTCTCCCCGCTCCCAGCGCCTGGAGTGCTGACCCCTCTGTGGGCCTCCGTGTCTTCATGGGTAGAATAGGGCCAAGGGCATCTTTGGCTGGGGTCTTGGATGGGGGAAGGTTTGGGGAACCACGCTGGGCTGTGCAAGTCCCGGGGAGCCCTGTCAGGATGAGTCAACGCCTGCCTACTCCCCAGGACCAGCCGAACCCAGGCGGGGAGCGGTGGGCAGGCTGCTGTGTGTGGGAGAAGATGCGCTGGCCCTGCGCTGGCGGCGATGCCGGGAGATAGGGGCGCGGCCTTATGTAATGGGAGATGGGGCTGATAAGCGGCTGGTACGCCCGCCCCTCCTCCCGTCCCGCCACCCAGGGCCCGGGAGCTGAGCCCCGCTGGCCGGCCGACTGTGTTGCTATTTCTTGACTTTCTGCGGGGCTCCATTCAACACAAAGTACAGAAGGGCTGCTCCCGGCACTTGGCAGCCGCTGGGTCCGGTCAGGTGCAGCCCAGCGCTCAGCCCCGCCCACGCCCACCAGCCCTCCCTGGGCAAGGTTTCAGAAAACTTCCTTGTCCAATGGTTTTCAACTGTGGGTCTCCGTTGGAAAGAAAATATGCCTAGTCGGTAGGAGTGGGGGTTAGATAAGTTGTCTGAATCATTTAAAATATCTTAGATTTGGATTTTTATGGAAGTTATATGTGCATGCAAATTCTAAAAAATAATTCAAGGAGGTTGATGATGAATGACAGCAGTTTTGAGACTCAGTTCTCCATTGTTCTCTTGCATTTCTGCACACCTGTGAGTCAGACACTGGCTGCCCTCTTTGTTTCCCTAGAGAGTGTGTGTGTATTTCAGAGAGGAAGGGGGAGAGAGAGATGATCAGAGAGAATCATTAATGGGCTGCCTTTTGCACGCTCCCCGCCCATGAAGCTTGGGCTCCCTACTACCTTTTTTCTTCTCTTCAACTTCCAGCATCAATTTATTTTTCCTAGAATTTAGATACAATAGCTGCAGCAAGACAGTGCTCAATACTATTCAAACCTCACTTTAGGTTCTTAAACTACCTCAGCATTTGTAAATGTGAATTCACATTCCAGTGAAACTGGGAAATTAAAATTTAACATATGAACAAATTTACTCAATATTGATGTAACTACAAAATTTTATGTTAACACGTGGCCTTCACAGAATTTGGCCTTTAGAAACCAGCTTACAAACACAAAGTTAATGCCGCTGTGAAAATAAACTGTTCTTTGTCTCTGATCCCAGAGTTCTGTGTCTTCTGTCGGCATCCATGAAACTGGCAAACTAGTTAGCGTGCAAGTAGGGTAAGATCTCAGGCCTGTCAGACCTTGCCTCTTCTCCAGGAAAACCACCATTTTCACTGTTTTTCTTGGTATTTACCCCCTCAGGTTTCCAAATTTCTTGATTTTCAGGTGTAGCCATTATGTGTAATTTAGCTGAATATTTACTTCTCTTTCTCCCCACCATTCTTCTTCCACTGTACCCTATCAATATACATAAATCATACGTTCGGTCAGTCAAAAGCCTTGTCTATCATTTACATAATTATGCTAATATATTCATCACTGACACATGGTTAATTATGATTATTTTTATTTTCCCTCAAAACTCATTTCCTCTGGAATTAAAAATTGCCTTGCACCTGAAACATGTACAATTTTGTAACCAGTGTCACCCCAATAAGTTCAATAAAAGAAAAAAAAATACAAAAATATAACCATAGAAAAACTTTTTAAAAAAAATCTTGTTTTCCCATTGGCTTAGTTTTTTATGTTCATCTCAGTCCTTTAACCTTACATTCTGGGCCACCTAATAAATCTCTTCTCAAGAGACTTGGGTGAGTTATTCTCACAATGTCGTCTTTCTAAGAAGTCTTCCTCAGGGCTGCTCACCTGCCGTGCCAGGGACAGCTGCCCTCTGACCCTTCCTCACAGTGGTCACCACTGCCCTGGAGTTCCTTCGCCTCTCTTATCTGACTTCCCTGTTCTTTGCATCCCAGGACACATTCTAATAAACATAGAATTTCAGGCAGGAAGTCATTTTCTTTCAGAATCTTGAACGCCTGTGCTGTTGCCTCCTAAGTTCCAATACTGCTGTTCAGAAGTGCAAAGGCTTTTTTGAATCCAGACCTGTTCTAATTCTCTCTCTCTCTGGAAATTGTAGGAAATTTTCCTGGTCCCCATGTTCCAGATTTTGCAATGATGTGCTGTGTGTAGTTCTGTTTTCATCTACGATGGAAGACACCCTGGGGGCCCTTTCAAATGGAAACATGTTAAGTTCTTGGAAACTGTCTTTCTTTTAAAAGAAAAATTAAAATTTCTGTTATCATTTATTAAATTTTGTGAAGTCATTGCTTTTTTAAAAATAGATTTTTGCCCTGACCGGTTTGGCTCAGTGGATAGAGCGTCTGCCTGTGGACTGAAGGGTCCCGGGTTCGATTCCGGTCAAGGGCATGTACCTTGGTTGTGGGCACATCCCCAGTAGGAGGTGTGCAGGAGGCAGCTGAATCTATGTTTCTCACTCATCGATGTTTCTAACTCTCTGTCTCTCTTCCTCTCCCTTCCTCTCTGTAAAAAAAAATCAATAAAATATATTAAAAAAATAGATTTTATTTTTTAGAGCAGTTTAGATTCACAGCAAAACTGAGGAACAATTACAGAGTCCCCACAGGCCCCCTGCCCCCACACATGCATGGCCTCCCCTCCATTAGCATCCCCACCAGAGTGGAACATTTGTTACAGCTGATGTACCTACACTGACACACGTAATTATCATCCAGAGTCCATAGTTTTCATTAGGGTTCACTCTTGGTGTTGTACATTCTGTGGACTTGGACAAGTGGATAATGACATGTATCCACAGGATATTTTCACTGCCCTAAAAATCCTCTGTGCTCCACCTAGTCATCCCTTCCTCCCTCCTAACCCCAAACCACTCATCTTTTTTACTGTCCCCGTAATTTTGCCTTTTCCAGAACGTCACATAGTTGGAATCATAGTCTTTTCAGATTGGCTTCTTTCGCTTAGTAATATGCATTTAAGTTTTTTCCATGTCTTCTCATGGCTTAATAGCTCATTTATTTTTCAGTACTGAATAATATTACATTGTCTAGGTTTACTCATTCACCTAATCAAGGATGTCTTGGTTGTTTCTAACTATTGACAATTACGAATAAAGCTGCTACAAACATCTCTGTGCAGTTATGTGTGGACATAAGTTTTCAGTTCATTTACACAAACACCAAGGAGTATGATTGCTGGATCATATGGTAAGAGTATGTATAGTTTTGCCAGAAAAAAAATCCAAACCCGTCAAACAGTCTTCCAAAGTGGCTGTACCATTTTGCATTCCCACCAGCAAAGAATGAGAGTTCCTGTTGCTCCACGGACTTGCCAGCATTTAGTGTTGTCAGTGTTTTGGATTTTGGCCGTTCTAATAGGTATCTCACCATTTCTCTGAAGAAATATGATGTGGAGCATCTTTTTATGTGCTTACTTGCCCTCTGTATATCTTTCTTTTTAAATGAGATTTCTGTTAAGGTCTTTGGCCCTTTTAAAATTTGAGTTGGTATATATTGGATAACAGTCCTTTATCTGATATGTCTTGTAGCTTGTCTTTATTCTCTTGACAGTGTTTTGAAGAGCAGAAATTTTTAACTTTAATGAAGTCCAGTTTATCAGTTAATATCTTTCATAGATTGTGCCCTGGTGTTGCATGTAAAAACCCAAAGTCATCTACCTTTTCTCCTATGTTATCTTATAGGAGTTTATAGTTTTGACTTTTACACTTAGGTCTGTAATCCATTTGAGTTACTTTTGTGAAGGGTATAAAGTCTGGGTCCAGTTTTCACTTTTTTTTTCAGATATTCCAGCACCATTTTTTGGAAAGATTATCTTTGCTTCATTGTATTGCCTTTGCTCCTCTGTCAAAGATTAGTTGACTATATTTATGTGGTCTATTTCTGAGCTCTCTATTCTGTTCCACTAATATATCAACAAGTCTATTCTTTTGCTATTACCACACTGTCCTGATTACTATAGCTTTATAGTAGGTCTTGAAGTCAGGTAGTGTCAGTCCTCCAACTTGGTTCTTTTCCTTCAATATTGTGCTGGCTAGTCTTTTGCCTCTCCATATAAACTTTAGAATCAGTTTGTTAATATCTACAAAATATCTTGCTGACATTTTGATTGGGACTGCATTGAATCTACAGATTAAGTTGGGGAGAACTGACATTTAAACAATATTAAGTCTTCTTACCCATGAACAATGGACTATTTCTCCATTTATTTAGTTCTGTCATCAGAGTTTTGTAGTTTTCCTTATGTAGATCTTATACATATTTTGTCAGATTGATACCTACATATTTCATTTTGGGGTGCTAATGTTAACAGTGCTGTGTTTTTAATTGCAAATTTCCCTTGTTAACTGCTGGTATATAGGAAAGTGATCAAGTTTTGTTTATTAACCTTATATCCTGTAACCCTGTTATAATAGCTTATTAGTTCTAGCAGTATTTTATTGATTCTTTTAGATTTTCTATTTAGATGACCATGTCATCTGTGAACAAAGACAGTTTTATTTCTTCATTCCTAGTCTATATACCTTTTATTTCCTTTTCTTGTCTTAGTGCATTAGATAAGATTTCCAGTATAGTGTTGAAAAGCAGTGTTAAGAGGGGATATCCTTGCCTTGTTCCTGATCTTTGTGGGAAAGCTTTGAGTTTCTAACCATAAAGTGTGATGTTAGCTATAGGTTTTTTTTTTTGTAGAGATTCTTAGTCAAGTTGAGGAAGCTCTCCTCTATCCTTAGTTGTTTGTTTGTTTGTTTTGAGAGAATTTTTATCATGAATGGGTGATGGATTTTGTCCATTGATATGATAATATGATACTTATTCTTTAGCTTGTTGATGTGATAGATTACATTAACTGATTTTTGAATGTTGAACCAGCCTTGCATTAGGAAAAACTCCATTTGGTCATGATGTATAATTCTTTTTATACATTGTCAGATTTAATTTGCTAATATTTTGTTGAGGATTTTTGCATCTCTGTTTATGAGCTATATGGATTTGTACTTTTATTTTCTTATAATGTTTTTGTCTGTTTTGATATTAGGATAATGTTGGCCTCATGGAACTTGTTAGAAAGTATTCTCTCTGTTTATATCTTCTGAAAGAGGTTGTAGAGAATCAGTATAATTTTTCCATAAAATGTTTGGCAGAATTCACCAGTGAATGAACCCATCTGAGCCTGGTGTTTTATATTTTAGAGGATTATTATTATTCAACTTATTTAATAGATATGAACCTATTTGGATTGTTTTTTTCTTCTTGTGCAAGTTTGGATTGGTTGTGCCTTTCAAAGAATTGGTCCATTTCAACTAGGCTATCAAATTTTTAGGCATAGAATAGCTCATATTATTTATAGTATTCCTTGATTATCCTTTTTATGTCCATGGGATCTGCAGTGGTTCCCTTAGTCCATTTATGTTATTAGAAATTTGTAGTCTTTCTTTTTTTCTTAGCCTAGTTAGAGGCTCATTGATTTTATTGATCTTTTCAAAGAACCAGCTTTTGGTTTCTTTGATTTTCTCTATTGATTTCTTGTTTTAAAGTTCATTGATTTCTGTTCTAATTCTTATTATTTATTTTCTTGTTTATGTTGGATTTAATTTGCTCTTTTTTCTAGTTTCCTAAGGTGGAAACTTACTAGTAGATGATTGATTTTAGATCTGTCTTGTTTTCTAATATATAGTCAATGCTATAAATTTCCCTCTAACACTACTTTCACCAAATCCCATAAATTTTGACAACTTGTTTTCATTTTCAGTTAGTTCAAAATATTGTTTAATTTACCTAAATATTTCTTCTTTGACCCATGTTGTTCAGAAGTGTTTTGTTTAATCTCAACATATTTTTAGATTTCCCGCTATCCTTGTTATTGATTCCTAGTTTAATTCCATTGTTGTATGAGAGCAGACATAGTATAATTTCTATTCATCTGTGTTAAGGTTTGTTTTAGGGCCCCAAATGGTGAATTTTCCCTGTGAGCTTGAGAAGAATGTGCATTTTGCTGTTGTTGAATGAAATAGTCTACAGCTGTCCATTTTACCCGGTTGGTTGATGGTGCTGTGGAATTCAACTATTCCCTCACTGATTTTCTCCCAGTGGATGTATTCATTTCTGAAAGAGGGTACTAAAGTCTTCAATTGTAATAATGGAATAATCTATTTCTCTTTGCAGTTCTATCAGTTTTTGCCTCATGCAAAACTGACACTGTGTTCTAGCCAGTTTGGCTCAGTGGATAGAGCAGAGCGTTGTCCTGTGGACAGAGGGGTCCCGGGTTCAATTCTGGTCAAGGGCACGTACTTTGGTTGCAGGCTCCTCCCCGTCCCGGGCCCTGGTCAGGGCTTGTACAGGAGGCAACCAATCGATGTGTTTCTCTCACATCAATATTTCTCTCTGTCTTACCCGCTCTCTTCCACTCTTTCTAAAAATCAATGGAAAAATATCCTCAGGTGAGGATTAAAAACAAACAAACAAATAAAAACTGACATTGTTATTAGAGGCATCCATGTTAAGAATCGTTATGTCTTTTTGGAAAACTGACTATTGTTATATAATGCCCCTTTTTATCCCTGATAACTTTCCTTTGTCTGAAGTATGCTGTCTGAAATTAATATATTAGTATTCACATAGTAATATTTCATATAGGGGAGAGCCTGGGTGGGGGGTGCTTTAGCTCACTGGGAAGTCAGAGAAAAGGGGGCCTTGGAGACAAGTTCAGGGGGTTAGCCAGGGACGAGCTGCTGCTGCCCATTGCTCCCCGGTTGCAAGTCTCCTGGGGACCCTTCGAGTTTAGGAGAGGCACGCTTGTGGGGAAGGAGAGGGGAAGGGAAAGGTACGCATGCTCCCGGGAGGGGCGTGCACCTAGCTTTTTTTTGCTGCATATGGGCCACATATTCCTGTTGTTTGCAAGTCTTATAATTTCTGGTTGATAACTGGAGATAATATGATGTATCAACTCAGAAAATCAGATTACCCCCTCCCGAGGGTTTGTAACTGTTGTTATTGCTATTTATTTATTGACTTTCCTGGACTAATTAAGTAAAGCTGTTTTCTTTGTCATGTGTGTTCATTGAAGTCTCTTCTTAGTAGGCTTAGTAGTACGTTAATGATTGGACAGAGATTTCTTTTAATGTCTTGAACTAATAAGTTTCCAAGCCTTTGTTGAAGGGCTTTGTGCGTGTGAATGAGTGAGGGAAGAAGCGAGAAAGAGAGAGAGAGCGAGATTGAGATGGAGATGGAGATTGAGATGGTTTGGTCATGTTATCAATGCTCTAGCAGGCAATTTACAACTGTGCTTTAGCCTTCGCTTCTTGCCTAAGTATCAAGGTCAGCCAGAGGTCAGAGCTTAGGGCCTTCTCAGCTCTGACACACACATGAACGTCTAGATTCCCAGGAACATGTTCAATTTGTCAAAGCCCTCATGGACATATCCTTCCCCACTTTTTCCTTTTAAGTTTTTTCTTAGCCCCTGTGCCTCAGGCAGCTACAAAGTTAACCAATTACCACTAATAGGCTACGGCAGGTATGCTGTTTGCAGCATGAGCTTGCCTCAGGCCAAATAGACCCTGAGGGTGGAGCGTTTCAGTGAGCTGCCGGACAGGCCAAATAGTGGCAGTTTCCTTGGGCTGCAGATTTTGGGGAGCTGTAGACCCATTCCGCTTCGCTTCCTCCAGGCGCTGCTGATTTAACAGGTACTGTGGTTATGTTGGTTTTCAAATCTGCCAGAGACAGGGAGAGGGGAATGGGATTAGGGCAGGTTCAAATGCACTGGCTTTTCTTACCGAGACTCAGCTGCTTTCCTTGAAAAGCACTCTCTGGCCTGTTGCAAGCCTTTAGTTAATTTCTAAAGTTCTAAAAAGAGTTTATTTTGACTTTGTTCTCATTGCTTTTATGGAGAAGCATATTTTTGGCAGTCTTTGCTCTTCCCTTCTGAAAGCTGAAATCCTTTATATACTGAAACCATACGTTTACACCGATAGTTTGGATTCAATCCAACAGTACTGGGCTCTTTTTATAGCCTTCCCCCTTTCCGGATATGCAAACATCTCTCTTCAACAGTGAGAAACTCAGCTCTAATTATCTACAATGTATGTAAGTATTTGTTTGATTTTGATATAAAGTGGTTTCAGAATTGCTAACCCTCACCTCTGTGAGAAACACCTATTTCGTTTACTTTTAAAACGAGGACTGGCTGCTGTGTTGAGAACACACTGTGAGGGGCAGGATGGGGTTGGCAGAGCAGTTAGGTGCTTACTCAGACTGTCAGGTTATGGTGGCCTGAGCCAGCGCAGCGGCGGGTCGGATGCACAGGCATGGCCAGGTTCTGGGTATATTTTGAAATTTGAACCCATAGCATTAAAATGATGGGTTGGATGCATGATGTGAGATAAATGGAGTAAAGGGTGATGCCATGATTTAGCCTGAGCAATGGGAAGGAGCTGACGTTAATTGGATGCCTATGGGAGGTTCTGAGGGAAAGACTGGTTTTGGTCATTTTAAGTTTCAAATGTCTATTACATATTCAAGTGCAACTAGATGTCCAGTAGGCAGCTTAATGAGTCGGGAGCTTAGAAGAGATCTGGACTAGAGACTTGTTTGAGGAGTAGCATCCACATGATTATTAAAGTTGCCATCAGGGCCCTACCTCTATCCTAAAATATTCCACTGTGCTCCGTCCCACTTGTATCTTCTGCTATGCGTATCTCTGTCAAAGGCGTTTTCTTTCTTTCTTAAAACAACAACAAGAAAAAAAAACCCTGTAAAAGGCAGCTCTGCTGGTGTGCATGGCGAGCCAACAGCCAGCTTGCCCTGGAAGAGCCCTCCGCTGGTGCCTCTAGGAGTGGGTATACACATACATGCCCAGCTCTCTTGCCCCTCGGGTGGGATAATTCTGAAACATATATTCTGCCAAAGTTCCCGGTCTCCCCGTGGGATGAACCCTCCGTTGCCTGCTGGGGCCGCTGGTTTAAGAACACAATCTTCATTGGCTGTCTTCACTATATAATTCCTGAAGTCTCCTGTTTACTTCAGCTGGGATCATTGTTTTAGGTTCTGCTTCTGGGAGAACCCAAACTAAGATAGTAACTTTAAGGCCGAGACCGGATGAGATCAACAAACAAGAGTGCAGAGGAGGTGCAGATTCAGGCTGAGCACGGAGCACCACAACCTCACAGGCGAGGGAGATGGGGACCAGTGAAGGAAACCGCTTGTGCGGGAAGAGGGCTGGCGCTGTCAGGAGAGTTTGAGGACAGAAGAGGATGAGACAGTGATGTAGGATGGGCCGTGGAACTTCAGGTGTGCGGAGAGAAGGCCAGGGAAGTGAAGAACTGAAAAAGTGGTGGGATCAACGGGCCAAAACCCTGGTGGGCTCAAAGAGTTGCTGGGGTTGGAGGCCCCAGGAGTGAGTTGGAAAGTACCAGGGGCTTGGGGAGAGAGGTGCTTCCAGTCGAGCTTGTGGGGGGTCACAGTTATCGTTATTGGAAGGACTGGACTCGGGAGCAAGACCAGGGAGTGTTCTCGCTGGAGGAAAGAACAAGGAGCAGAGAGCCAGGGGTTGGTCTTCGATCGTCATTTGGACCCTGAAATCACAATGACTGTGAAATTAGTGTTGGACAATGACAGTGAACTGGATGATGAAACAGTCAGGGAACATGGGGGAGTGACCAGGCTGGTGGCTAAAGATAACTGCAGTGAGAAAGAGTAAACTGAAAATAGGCTTTTCTTGCACACCCAGTACTTACTGTGTGCCAGGCAATTCTAAGCAGTTTGTGAAGTCATTTAATCCTCATAACAACCCTACACGATAGGCACTGTTTTGACCTACTTTTACAAGTAAGGAAACAGAAGCAGAAGAGGATATAAATGACTTGCCCGAGGTCCCAGGACTAGTGAGTGGTGGTGCTAAGATTTGAGCCCAAGTAGTCTGGCTCATATTCTTAACCTCCATTCTGTAATGCCTGTTCATTCCAAGTGTGAAGGAGGGGGACTGTGGAGAAGCAGCAATGAAAAGCAGGAAGGGCACCCACCCCACCTCCACGCCCACGGATTCGAGGAATGGGGGCGAGGTGGGGAGAGGAGAGCAAGCAGCAGTCACTCTCAACAGGGCTGCAAGGGAAGCTGCATCCTCGGGGAAAACCAGAATCAAACTAGGAAGTCTGTCTGACTTTGTTTCATTGCCTATATGTGTCCTGCATTGCTATTTTTGGTCATTCCTATTGCAATGGCTAGAGCTTTCAGAAACATGTTGTTGCTAGAAGGTAACTGGTTTTATTATTTAACTAGGGGCCCAGTGCATGTATTCGTGCACCTTGAAAGAAACTGTGGGCCCTGAGGATGTGGTGGGCACAGGGGTGGGTCTCGGCCCATCCTCCGCACCCCTGCCCGGCCCCTCCTGCTACAGCCCTCGGTCCCCTGTCTGCTGGCAGCCCCACTCCTGCCACTCCCATGCACTTATGGCGCTGGCCCCACTTGCACCTACTGATGGCGCAGAGCAATTGGGGTCAGCACCAGCAGCGGTGCGAGCGGAGGCTGCTGCCCTGATAGCCCCTCAGGAGCAGGGGGAGGTGGAGGGGGGATCTGGGCCAGCAGCCACCGCTCGCACCCACTGACGGCACCGAGCAATTGGGGCCAGTGCTGGGCGCTGGCAGCAGGTGTGAGCGGCGGCTCTGGTGCCGGGAGCGGGTGCAAGCGGGACCAGTGCCGGCAGCAGGTGTGAGCACCAGGCAGGACCACGGTGCATAGGAGCAAAGAATTTTCAGTAACCACCAGAGGCTCGCCCCGATGACAGTGACTGATGCTCTGCCTTGGTCTGGCGCCCCTACTCACCTGCTCCACCATCCTGCTGTGGCCGACGCCTGCCATGTTCGCACGCATCCCCTGGTGGTCAGTGCACATCATAGCGACTGGTTGTTCGGCTGTTCAGCTGTTCAGTCTATTTGCATATTAGAGTTTTATATAGATAGATGGGAATGTTTCATCGTTGGCTTGAGTTTAATTTTGATTTGAAGACAACATTAGGAATATTTTCTCTTATCCTTTGCAATGTTATGATTTCACTAAGCTAGGAGATAGTAAATGTTATCAAATAATGGCCAGTGTTAGGTGTCTGTCAGAAATTTTCCCCTTTGGCTTTATTGTGTTGATGATTTATTTAGGTTTCTCATTTTCTGAAGTAGTCTTGCACTCATGGGATAAAAACACCTTGGTTAATTATGTGTATTTACTTATTTAAATCTTTATTGTTGAAAGTTTTACATAGGTCCACCTTTTCCCCCCATTAATCTCTTCCAGCCCACTCCCGACCCCCACACCCAGGCTCTTACCACCACACTGTCTGTGTCCATGGGTTCTGCATATGTGCATACAAGTTCCTTGGTTGATCTCTTCCCACCCCCCTCCCCTGCCTTCCCTCTGAGGTTCATTGTCTGAAGATGACATGAACAAGTCTGTTCATGCTTCTATGTCTCTGGGTCTATTTTTGTTCATCAGTTTATTTGATTCGTTAGATTCCATATATGAGTGAGATCATATGATACTTACCTTTCTCCAACTTGCTTATTTCACTTAGCATAATGCTCTCCAGGTCCATCCATGCTGCTACAAATGGTAAGAGTTCTTTTTAATTGCTGTGTAGTATTCCATTGTGTAAATGTTACCACAGTTTTTTTTTCATCTGCTGATAGGCACTTAGGCTGTTTCCAAATCTTAGCTATTGTAAATTGTGCTGCTATGAACATAGGGGTGCATATATCCTTTCTGATTGGTGTTTCTGATTTCTTGGGATATATTCCTAGAAGTGGGATTACTGGGTCAAATGGGAGTTCCATTTTTAATTTTTTGAGGAAACTCCATACTGTCTTCCATAGTGGCTGCACCAGTCTGCATTCCCACCAGCAGTGCACGAGGGTTCCCTTTTATCTACAACCTCGCCAACATTTGTCGCTTGTTGATGGTAGCCATTCTGACAGGTGTGAAGTGATATCTCATGTTGTTTTGATTTGATCTCTCGTATAAGTGGCTTTGAGCATTTTCTCATGTCTCTTGGCTTTCTGTATGTCCACTTTGGAAAAGTGTCTATTTAGGTCTTTTGCCCTTTTTTTTTTTTTTTGGTTTTTTTAACTTCCTTTTAAGTTGTTTGAGTTCCCTTTATTTTTTGGAGATTAACCCCTTATCGGATGTATCATTGGCAAATATGTTCTCCCATGCAGTGGGTTAATTGTGTTTATTTTAATATGACTGGGATTGATTTGCTCTTAATTTATAAATTCCTGGATCTGTGCTCTGAGTGAGAATTGGTTTGTTTTTCCTCATAATACCTTTGTCAAGGTCATGCTAGTTTGGTAAATATGGGTAATTTCAGTTTTTCAAAGCTCATTAGGACTGAACATGGTCATGAGAAGGTGGCAGGAGAGGTGGCTGTGCTGCTTGGCCCTTTCACCCAGGCACTGGGTGAGGGTCTAGACCAGCCTTTTCAACCAGGGTTCTTCATGGGAACCACAGAGAGGAATCTGAATAATTTTTTCCAATTCTCTCAAGGATAGTATGTAACTAGTATCCTTTTATATACATAGAAATTAATTACATACAGTGCGTACTGTATTAGTTTCCTATTGCTGCTATAACAAATTATAATTACCACAAACCCAGCAGCTTAAAACAATACAAATTTATTCTCTTATACTTCTGGAGATCAGGAATCCAAAATCCGTTTTACTGGGCTAAAAGTCAAGGTGCCAGTGAGGCTGGTTCCTTTTGGAGGCTTGGTAGGGGTTGGGGGGGATAGGGAGGGAATTGGGGTCCTTCAGTCTGCGGCAGAGCTCTATCCACTGAGCCATACCGGCTGGGCTCTGCCTCCTTCTAAGGACACTAGTGACTACATTTAGGTTCACCAGGGTAATCCCATCTCAAGATCCTTAGCTTTAATCACCTCTGCAAAGCCCCTTTGGCTACATAATAGTCACAGGTTCCATGGATTAAGACCTTGGTATCTTCAGAGGCCATTACTCAACCTACTATAGGTATGTTAGGACCTTGGAGCTCTTTATTTCCTCCATTTTTTAAAATTTGTTGGGATTACATTGATCAATAAAATTATATAGGTTTCAATTATATAATTATGTAAGTGTACAATTCTATAACATCATCTGCATATTGTATTCTGTGTTCACCACCCAAAGTCTAATCTCCTTCTGTCACCATTTATTCCCCCTTTAAGGACCTTCGAGCTTAATTCTCTTCTATACTTGGGTTGAGAAAGGCTGTCTAGACCAGTGATGGCGAACCTATGACACGTGTGTCAGAGGTGACACGCGAACTCATTTTTTGTTGTTGATTTTTCTTTGTTAAATGGCATTTAAATATATAAATATCAAAAATATAAATCTGTTTTACTATGGTTGCAAATATCAAAAAATTTCTATATGTGACACGGCACCAGAGTTAAGTTAGGGTTTTTCAAAATGCTGACACGCCGAGCTCAAAAGGTTCGCCATCACTGGTCTAGACCATATCCCCATTGTCTGCAGATGACACAGAACCATGCCACATGACTGACAGGCTCCGAAGAATCAAACTCCACAGTCTAACTCAAAAGCATGTGGCTTGGTAGCACTCTGTATGCCATACTTGTGAGAGGCTTCAAGATGTCAGTTGGCAATTCCAAGGAAAAGTGTGATTGGGCTTTTATTAGAAATGACATCTGGAGTGAAATGAGGGGCCTGCTCCTCCAGATGTGGCAGGACCCCACTGGAGCAGGTCCTGACTTTGTGAGCGAGCCTTGCTTTCTCCACCCTGTAATGCACACCTGGGGAGCAGCCAGTTGATGGTGAGGCTGAGGATACACAGGGAGAGTTAAAGACTTGTGATGGCAGGGGAGGCCTTGCTCTTTGTCAGAGTTCCCAAGGGTGGATGTGCACAGTGGGGAACTTCCTCTCTAGAGAGCCCTGCAGCTGGATGTGTGGGGAGGGAAGATGGTGGACAGTGACTACAAGATTACTTACGGTTCCGTGAAACCCTGAAACCCCGTTCAACTTTGTAAAATTTTAGCTGGGAAAACAGGCCCAGAGGAAGGTCACTTGGCTGGATTTATAGAGTGGAGCCATACATTAAAATCTCATCATTTATGGTCATCGTCAGATGTTAACAGTCACTGATAACTCAGCTTTTTAAAAGACCTTTTAAAAATTGATTTTTAGACACCTTCCTGGTGTGGTTGAGTGGTTAGACTCTTCAGCACCTGCAATGAAGTCACGGGTTGGATTCCTAGTCAAGAGCATGTACCTGGGTTGCAAGTTCAATCTCCAGCCCCATTTAGGGCGAATGCAGGAGGCAACCAATCAATGTGTCTCTCTCACATCAATGTTTCTCTCTCTTCCTTCCCTCTCTCCCACTCTAAAAATCAATGGAAAAAATATCCTTGGATGAGGCTAAACAAAAAATAAAAAGTTATTTTTAGAGAGAGAAGAGAGTAGTGGAGAGAAACATCAATGTGAGAACAAGACATCAATCAGCTGCCTCCTTTATGCCCCCCACTGGGAGCCCGAAACCCAGGCATATGCCCCATCTGGGAATCAGTGCATATGATGATGTCCAACCCACTGGGCCACACTGGCCAGAGTGATAACTCGGCTTTTAAAAACCGTATCTCAGCAAATAAATTTAGTGATAACATTTATCACACATAATTTTAAAATGCAAAGACCTAAATCTTGAAGGCAGTGAGGACCTCTCAATGGTGCTGTGAGAAGTGAAAGGGAGTAGCAGGTCAGGCCAGGGTATCACACGGATGCTGGGAAGGGAAGCCGAGTTTAACTGCTGAGCCCTGTAGGCCTGTCAGGCTGCCCGGAGGGGGATGACGTTCAGGAAATCAGTCCAAATTTCATGTGAAACAACTTTAATCATTTTAGAACCTCTCAGACATTCAAAATCCTAGACACAGAGCTCCTTCTAAAGAATATATCTGCTTACTGACTCAGCTGATACCAGAAATAAGCAGTTGCCTAAGGACCTGTATTTCTAAGGCAGCTAAATCTCGAGTCTTCTCAGTGAACATAGGATTCCAGGGAGCTAATATTGCACTTCACAATCTCTGAGCACTGGTCGATGTTCTTCTTAATCCTGTAGAATTTCTCCACATACTCGGATCGCCCCAAGAGCTCCACAAAATCTTCATCATGAGTGATTACCAAAAGCTGAAAGTTACGTTGCTGTGAGCGACTCTTTATTATCCTGAAACAATAGATTTAGAACATTTTGTTACTAAAGAACATATACAACCCTTTCTTTCCTTTATTTGAAAAAGCTATTGAGAACCTTGTTTGACATATGACCGTGAGTGGCAGGGCCTCTGCCAGCCCTGCAGGAAGTGGGGGCGGGGTGGGGTGGACCCGGGCCTCTGTCAGGTAGGAGCCCATCTCCTCTCCAGGCAGCGGGGGTGCATGTCTTGACTCTTCACGTAGGTCTGGCTAACGAACTGGTAAGAATACGTGATCTAGTTTCTTCCAGAACACAAAGTTCTTACCATAGCAGCTGGAAATGCTCTAAAGTTTTCCTTAATATCTATGCTGCTCAACTTTAGGAGTCTGACTTATTCCTTTGCCTTGGGTTTTCTTGACCTCTGACTAGTTTTCTCTGGAAGAAAATACTTTTTCTTTTTGAAAAGACAGACTACAGGCAAGGGGAATAACGTGTGCAAGCCCTGCTGCCTTCTCAGGAGCTGTGTCTACTTAGAATTCTGCCCGCCTAGTCACTAGATGCATCATGAGCATGACACACGGCCTGAGTGGGTGGACTGAGACACGGTGCTCGTTATCTATACACTGAGGTTACGAGGCTGAGACCTGAGACCTAAAAGACCTTTTCCTTATATCAACCACTTACATATCCCTTGCCCGGAGCTGGATGTACTTAGGTTCAAAAGCACTAGCCCTTACTTGCTGGTCACACAGGTCTCCTGGGAGGTGGCTCTGGGGTTGCTCAATTCTCCCTCTGGCTATCAGACAGGAAACATGTCTGCCAGGGGTCTCCCACAGGTGACTGTGCTGCAAGGTGTGTGCAACTTTACCTTCCTGGATTCCACTTAACCACCAATCTACTTTTGAATAAGAACTGTCACTCCTCATAGAGTCTGACGCATGTGGAAAGCTGGGGAGACAGTCCAAAACCACCGTGACCACCCAGAATGTTTTACAAGTCATGGTAACTCCTGTACACAACATGTGGGCCCCTCTGGTGGGTTTACAGGAAAGCCAAACCAAACCAGCAAACTCACCACAGTTTCCCGATGAACACATGGGGAGGTGCAGGGTGTGTGCTGCTGGTGGTCACCATCTAGTTCATTTTTAAAAATCTGATAAATTACTATCAAAAGGTAAAGCCAACCAGCTTCCCCAAGGAAGACACATCTAGAGGGGTTTCACCATGGAGCTCTCTTAATCTTACTTTAAACTTGAGAAACTTACTCAACCAGCGAATGTGCAAGAGATTCAATGTTTTCTCGGTCAAGATTCGTTGTTGGCTCATCCAAGGCAAGGATGCCGCAGTTCAAACAGAAGGTTTCAGCCAGGGCCAGGCGGATAATGAGGGAGGCTAACACCTGGAAAAAGCACCAAAGCTGAGCTTCCGCACACACCATTTTCTCATCCACCTGGGAAAGTGTGCAGACCTGGCTGGGTCTCTACACAGGGAAGGTCACAGGGCCACTGACCTGAGGTAAATCGCTGCTCTTCTGCTTGGGAGAGCCCGGCACTGTGACCAGACATGCCCTTCCAGAAAGTGAGCCGTCATGTGCACGACCTCAGCGTATCATGTGCAATGAAATAAAATGCTAAGAGCAATGCTGACCCCCTGCCCCAATCACATCAGCTATAACAAAACTTGAAATCACAGACGTGAATCAGAAATGCATTGCCATTTAGTATTAACTAATAATTTTAATAACTGGTATAAGATTAACAACCTTAAAATTCACAACCTATTTTATTTTCCTGATAGAGATTTATCAGGAAACCTGGACACATTACATTTCCCAGAGCCTCAGAGACCTTTTATCTCTTCCTTAAATCTCTCTGTTCTGTGGTCTAAAAGAGGCACCTAACCTACAAATGCTCTCACCCACACAAAAATATGTTCGTGCATTGTGAGACAATGAATGAATTCCTGGGCCACAATACCAGGAGGACAGAAATACAGCGTTATTTAAGCTTACCTGTAGGAAATCCAAACAACCCAAACTGAGGCACTTCCATGGCTAACAGAAACCTAACAGAAACCCCTCAGGCCCTGCTGAAACCATCTGAGGGCACAGGCTCACCAACAGGAGTGCAGGCGCTTCAGGAAGTCTAACCACCTGTGTGTAAGCTGGACCCCCCCCCCCCCCCCCCAACATGTGAGTGAAGGAGAGTCAGTGAGTTCGTGATTCCAGAGCAGCTGACAGTCTCTCTTTGATGGAGCGCTTGGCCCTTTGGACAGACACTTCTTCCTCCGTGTCTGAACCCACTGCTGCCACCTCCCCCACCACTCCTCGGAGTGGAGTCTAATGAGGTCCTGGCCCACCTCTACCAAACCATTTCTCTGTTTTCTCCCCCAATCACTACAAATGAATTTTTCTAATTTATAGTAGTTACAGGAAATCTACTTTTATTCAGACACTATTTTTGAAAGTATTTTTAATCCAAAGAGACATGTTTTAAACTATATTTTTCCCATTCATAACTACCACTGAAAATCACCAAAGCAAGTAGGGGATACTGATTATAGATCACAAATTTGTCGTTTTTTGCAGACTACGGTTATGATAATCTGCAGATGCCTTAAACTAGTATAGCTGTCTGGGCTGACAACAAAATTTAAAACTACAAAAATAACTTGGGTAACATGAGCATCTATTTCTAGAATTTTAAAAATTTGTTAAGAAAACCAAGGGTAAAGAGATGTTATCAATATAATCTCTTGCTTCTAATCTGAAAGGAGGACTCTGTGGCGTCTTGGGTACCAGCCTGTGCACAGGGAAGACCCAGCCTTGTTCCCCAGGATGCAGGCCCCACTGTCCTCACTCTAAAACACCTTCCCTCTAATTTGCTCTGTGCTCCATACCCAACCTAGGCTGTCCTCCCAGAGCCTCACGTAGCACCAGGTGCCCTGCCCCGCAGCTGAGTGTGTGTGTGTGTGTGTGTGTGTGTGGGGGGGGGGTCTGCAGGCCCCAAGGCTAGGCTGGGTGGTGTTGGGGGACTCAGACCTATAAGGGGGCTGCTTTCTCAATGAGAGGCTCATCTATTATAACGCCTCATCTGGCTCAACCTAGGATCTAGTCTGCTAATACTGCCTGTCACTGACTAAAACACACCTCCCCCTCCCACTTGACTTCTCTCAAATCAGGATGCATCTTATAATTACAAGTGCCTTTTTTCTTTCTTAGTGGCACATAAAATGGTGTGTCTTGCAATCAATGACACAGTAACTTATTCTCATAAGGAAGGCTGTAGAATAATGAATGGTCTTCAGCTCCTTGTTTTATACTGAGCCTATCCTGTGAGAATGGTTCAGGCCCTTCTCCTAAAAGCCTAATTTATGTGATGCTGCAGGAAATGCCGGTTAGAAGTGGGGGAGTGTATGAGGGCAGCAGATCCTGACCCTGAATGTGGCAGCCAGGAGCGTGGTAGGAGCTTCCACCATTCCCGGGCGGCCTTGGAGGATTCTACTGCACTGACATTTGTTTCTCTCTGTCGAGTCTCTGGGTGAAGGTGGCCCGTAGGCTCTTAGTACCTGCCTTTTGTCCAGCACTGCATCGTCCTCGCATATCCAAGGCCGTGTCACCCTTTAGCATCACCACGCGGTAGTTGTAATTCCGCCGTTTATCAGAAGCTGATACGTTTTCATCGGCATCAGACCGAATTTCTATATATTCAATATCTGACACAGAAGGAAGAAGATTTCAGAGGAACCTATACTCTGTAGCCTTTGTCATTTGCCAACATTATCAAATAAGCCCAGGAGTAACATGTGAGCCTGACACCACAGGGGAAGCCCTGGCTTGTCTGGAACCTTTCCTCTGGCTGAGAGTGTTCCCGTGGATTCCTGGCTAGAAGCAACCCAGAGACCCCAACCCCCTCTCAGCGCTGCCTTTCTTAGTTCTACTCTACTAAGAGTTTCCTCCTGACGGTTTCTTCTTATCGCATTTCGGCTTATCCCTATCGACACTCAACAGAATCTATTATGTCATCAGCTAAATATAATGTGCATCGTAGCCAAATATGTAAGGCCTACCAGGCTCTGGAATAGAAACCTCTGCATTTCTTCTTGCTACAAGATGTTGTCAAGATAAGAGTTCTTAGAACACATCAGAGAGATGTTCAGCAAGGGCCCGGGAGGGGATGCGGCACGATGAGAAGTCGTGCGGTGGGAGCTGGGACAGGGCTTTGGAAGGAGCTGGTGACACACCACGCGGTACCTTGTCCACGGTAGGTGCTTCGCCAGAGGTCACGGATGATTTTATTGATTTCTTCCATTTTCATACTGTGGAATTTCATTATTGCCCTGGAAAAAAAGCCAGTGGTACTTTTAATAGAATAATAATATGGTAACGTATTATTACATGTAACAGTAACATTAAAGTGTGAAATATATAATAATGTGTATAATAATAATGTAAGTAACATAACAATATCATGAAGTAACTTCCCTGGATATTTCAGTGATAAAAGTAGGATATAGTAAGAGCTAGAAAAAATAGTCAGGACAAGATCTTGCTGCTTGGCTAATAATGAGTAGTGCCGTCGTATTTCCAGAGCTCCAGGGTCCCTACCTTCTCCGTTTTCACTCTGTATGCTATGACAAACACTCCCTTAAATACACCCACAAATGCTGTGAACATCAGAAAACAGTGTTTAGCAGACTCTTTCTTAGGCTTATTGGAAGGGCTGTTCCCACTGATGGCCACCAGTTACAGGAAGACCTGCTGAATGGAAGAGAGTCAAGAGGGGAGGGAGGTGTACAGGGCCCTTGCTCTATGGGGAAATTGGCAAATCTCTGCAGATGCTGTTGTTTTCCTCTTTAATTACTAATAAGGTTTACCAAGAGTCAGTCTCTTGGGCTGCTTTTATTCCTCAGATCCGTGAGCTATTTATCTATTAGAAGCTTTGGTACAGAAAGGGCCATTTAGAGGCTTAAACTGAGCTGAACCTCAAAACTTTTATTCTCCCTTCCTAGCCAAAGATTCAGAAATCCTACTAATAGGTACACCCCTTCTGCCCCTCGCAACACTCTTAAAAAACTAGGAGTTTCTGAACACTAAAAAGAAGAAATGTTTGTAAAAACAGAAGTAGCCTTCAAAATCTAATGTTGTTCTTACTATTGTCACCTTTCACCAAAAAGCGCTGGGGTTCTGTGGAGGCCTATGAACTATAAGCGCTGCCCCAGTGACACACAGGCAGACATCGGTGCCACCGCCACACAGAGGATGTGAGGCGCCTCACTTCCATTTGCAGCCTCTTATCTGATACACACAAAAAGAAACTGAACGTAATGATTCTGCCTCTTCATAATCACTTCATGATCTTCTGGTTCACTAGCCAAAGAGAAAGAAATGACTCAACATAAATACATTTTAAGTATCAGATGAAGGATTTTGAAGTAATTGACTGGAAAAAACCATATTCTGCTTGATGATGAGAATGCAAGTCTCCATATTCTACTTTATACATCTGTCTCAGGCTAACATTTTATACTCCTTTAAAAGGATGGAGACAGCCCTGGTCAGTGTGGCTAGGTGGTTAGAGTATTGGCCCATGCGCCAAAGGGTCTCGGGTTTGATTTCTGGTCAAGGGCACGTATCTGGGTTGCAGGTTTGATCCCTGGCCCCAACTGTGGGTGTGTGTGGGAGGCAACCAATTGATGTGTCTCTCTCACATCGATGTTTCTCTCTCTCTCCCCCCCTATCCCCTTCCTCCCTTCCACTCTCTAAAAATCAATAGAAAAAAATATCCTTGGGGTGAGGATTAACAAAAAAATAAGACAAAGGATGGAGACAAAATGTCTAAATATTTGCTATAAAATACACACACACACCCTCAGAGAATGTTCTTGAGATCAATCATGCAATCCATAGTTTTTTGTTTTTTAATTAATCCTCACCTGAGGATATATGTGTGTGTGTTTAAATTGATTTTAGAGAGAAAGGGAGAGGGAGAGAAACATCAATGTGAGAGACATTGATTGGCTGCCTCACGAATGCACCCAGACTGGGGATTGAACCCGCAACCTAGGTATGTGCACTGGCCTGGAATCAAACCCACAACCTATTTGGTGTATGGAACAAGGCCCAACCTGCTGAACCACCTGGCCCAGGTTGTAAGCCATAGTTTTATATCCTATCCTGACTTTTATATTACTATCCTGACTTTTCAAATGACTTTTTTAAAAAATCATCTTTCCATTCAAGTTAAAAATCTTCCATAAATAAACATTCCCAAAGTAGAGCACAAGCTCCAGCTGAGGCAGGGGGTCCAAGGTGCCCCCTGTGCAACCGCGGAGGTGCATCTGCCCGTGGCTAGTGTGCTGGAGAGAGCACTGCGAGGAAGACCTAGATTCACCAAGGGCTGTGTCAGACACAGCTGAGGCTACCTGGCTGTATCCCTTCTGTCTAGTCTTGAGTTTAACCCCACTTGAGGGAATAACAATAATAATAGTGGTTACTATTGAGGAGCATTAACTTATGGAAGGCACAGATATGCTTAAACAATCATATTATTTCATTTAATCCTTATAATACTGGGAGAGTTAGGTTTGGTTATCCCCATTTTCCTATTAAGAAGATGAAGTCAGTAACTTCATCAGAATCAGAGAAAAGTGGGTAGACTATTAACAGCCCTTGAATATGATAATTAAAAATTTTAAAAGGCAGTCAAAATGCCATCCTTAAAGCCACCAAGCTCAGCTAGTTTTATGACTAAATGTTCTCCATTCTTCAAGGTACATTGGTACGCTTAAAACTCTCAAGTATATGAAATATTACATAGCAAAAAGAAATATAAGTAGAGCCTGACCTGTGTTGCTCAGTGGTTGAGTGTTGACCCATGAACTAGGATTCATGGTTCAATTCCTGGTCAGGGCACATGCCCAGGTTGTGGGCTCAATACCCAGTAGGGGGTGTGCAGGAGGCAGCTGATCAATGTTTTTCTCTCATCATTGATGTTTCTATCCTCTCGCCCTTCCTCTCTGCAATCAATAAAAACAGTTTTTTTAAAAGAAATATAAGTAGAAAGAGGAAAAAAATGTATAAGCCTATATAAGATCATTTAGTAGTGAGGTATTAAAAAGAATATATCAGGACCAAGTAGTATTTATCCCAAGAATAGTACAACAGAAAAAAAAAATTGATTCATTGTATTAATGGATTATAAGGAAAAAAATCATCTCAATAGATGTCCAAAAAGTACTTGTTATAACACTGAGTTTGATAAAAATCCTCAGTAAAAAATAGAAAATTTTCTTAATTTGACAAAATGACTCGATCAGATATCCACAGCAGCATTCAATTAATGTTGAAATATACAGAAGTGTTACTGCTAAAAACTGTAACAAGAAAAAGATGCCTCTTATTATGGCTACCCTAAAATAATATCCTAGAGATATCCCTAACAATTCAGGAAGATAATGAAGAGGAAGCAGCAGCCCAAAACATGTCATTGTTTCTGCAAGTGATATAACTGTGCACTCAGAAAATCTAAGAAATCAACTGTAAAGCTATTAAGACTAATACAGTGGTCAGAAATAAAATTAATAGTTTTATTATCTAGTAGCAAAATCCAATAGAAAACAATAGAAAAAAAGGATCCTAATCACAGTGGCAATTAAAATTATGAAATAAATACCTAGGAAAAAATCTAACAAAAAGGTACATGCTCTAAATGGAAAGCTATAAAACTTTACAATAGGACAAAGGAACTGACTAAATAGAAGAGACATACTATAGAGTCCAAAATGGGAGATTCAATACTGCAAAGATGTCTACTCTCCTCAGTAATCCATAAAGCAAATGCAATCCAAACACAACTCCCAAAAGATTAAAACATTTTTAAAATTAAATCCATAAGGTGACTCTAAAGTTCTTATTTCAAAAGAATAATGCAAAATAATAAATCACAGTAGGACAGGAAAAGAAATGAAATAAAACCAAATACTTGCAGAACTTTAGTTTTATAAATGACATTTTAAATCAGTAGGAAAGCTTTCAGTAGTGTTGGAGAAAGGAAAAACTTAAACTTATATCACTGCCCTTTAACAAACCTCAAATATAATTCTTCTGAAAACATTTTTATAATTTTAAGATTGGGGAGGCCCTTCTAATCCAGAAGCCATAAAGAAAGACTAAAGATTTGCCTACCTAGAAATTAAAAGTCACAAACAATACTGTAAAGTTAAAGGACAATGACAAACTAGGAATAACTAACTTGCAATGTATGTGAAAAGGATTAATATCCAGAATATATATTTAAAAAGTGGTACAAATCATTGAGAAAAAGACAACCTAATAGAAAAACTGGTAAAAATATATGAATAGGCAATTCTTGGAGAAGAAATACAAATAGCCAATATATGTAAAAAGTGTTTAACCTCACTAATAAATAGGGAAATGTAAATTAAAGTGAGCATTTTTTGTGTGTGTGTAACAGACTGGCAAAAATTAGAAAGGGTAATAATATGAAGACATAGAGAAATGGGTACTTTCATACACTATTGGTGAATACAAATTTTGTAAATGTGTTTGAAAGGCAATCTGGCAATAACTTAAAAATGTAGATAACCTCTGACCCATTAACTCTGTTTCTAAGAAGTTATCTTCCTAGTGTATCTGTACAAGTGTGCAAAGACATGCATTGTAGCACTATCTGTAGTAGCAATTATTTAAAAACTTCCTAATATGTCCATCTGTGGTTAAATAAAGTAGGCAACATCCATTTTATAGAATAGTATGCAGCCATTATAAATGAAGTACTTACATATATGAACATAAAAGATTTTCATTACATGTTAAGTGAAAGAAAAAGCCAACAGAAAAAGCCAATAGTGTGATACTATTCACATAAAAACAAAAAAGATCTATTTGTATAAACATACTTAGAAGAGCACTGTGAGGGAAATAAAAACATGTCACCAATGTACTAATACTTAAGTGCTGAATAAATGTTAGACATTGTCATGGAAATAAACCTAAGTCCAATGTGAACCATGTTCTGTGATTTGGATAGTAATGGAGTGAGTACCGGGAAGCATAAATATCTATAATATAAGGCTGAATGGGTTAACTCATATAAGTTGTACAAAATATTATGGAATACACAGGAAGGAAAAATTACATCTGCTTGGGAAGGGCTTCATCAAGGTAACGTTCCAAGGAAGAGAAATAGCATGGGAAAATCTGAGGTGTCCTAAGGGATGTTCAGTTTGCTTGGATCACAGTGAGTATTGAGAGATGAAATGGGAAAGGCCAGGTGTGGAAGTCTGTCCTAAAATTAGCAGGGAATAGAGACAACTACCTTTAGGAAAATTAACCAGGTGAAAGTATATCAGGGGGGTAGGAGGGACAAAGAAGTGAGGGAAAACTACAATAATATAGGTAAGAGTAAGGAGGGTCTGACGTAAGAGGGGGCTATGTAAGAAAAGCAGCTCTGACACAGGACTGGGTGAGGGTGGACTGCTGATCAACAAATACAGGCCCAGAGATGAACTACACACACCTTTAAGCACCCGGACTTTATAATAAACATTTAAGATTGACCTTGAAGGCCCATGACGTCAAGTAAACAATCATTCTGCTGAGGCAAAGATATGAATTTCATGGGCTGGAAACTGTTGTGGGTAAGTGGTCATCTAGTTAGTTGCATCAGCCCCACCATGTGCCTGGTGTACATATCATTTGGTTATATGCAAATATTAACTTACATGAAGTGGTACATTTTGTGAAAACTGGTTCCCACAAGAGAATGGAAAGGTCTAAGAGCTAAGAATATGGTGGTCTATAAATTATTTGGTCCTATATTTAATCTGAAAGATTTCCTTTAAATTTTCAGTAACAATCTATGTCATATTATGAGGACAAATGATAGCTTTAGAGTAGTGATAATTTTGGTGATCAATGAAAGTCTTAGGATATGATCCTCACAAATGACAAGGGCCTACTCATTTCCTGTTTGAAAGAAGGCATGGGACAGCATGAGGCCAGAAAGACAAAAAGACATGCGCCAGTGAAACAATTCTATATGATACCATAATGGTAGATACATATCATTATACATTTGTCCAAACCCATAGGATGTATTACAACAAGAGTGAACCCTAATGTAAACGATGGACTTTGGGGGATTATGACGTCAGTGTAGGTTCAACTGTTCCACTCTAGTGAAGGCTGCTGATGGTGGGAGAGGCTTTGGTTATTAGGTTGGGGGAGGTATATGGGAAATCTCTGTATTTTCTGCTCAATTTTGCAGTGAACCTAAAACTGCTCTAAATGAAGATAAGTGCTAATAAAAAATTTAGACAGAGCCCTAACCAGTTTGGCTCAGTGGATAGAGCGTCAACCTGTGGACTCAAGGGTCCCAGGTTTGATTCCGGTCAAGGGCATGTACCTTGTTTGAGGGCACATCCCCAGTAAGGAGTGTGCAGGAGGCAGCTGATTGACGTTTCTCTCTCATCGACGTTTCTAACTCTCTATCCCTCTCCCTTCCTCTCTGTAAAAAATCAATAAAATATTTTTTTAAAAAGACAGAAAAATAGAAATAGGGGCCAATGTAAGTGGTGCAGCTGTTTCTATCCATGTCCCTCTTCCTTCTTTATGCAGCATCTCCTGTAAACGTTAGGCTGACTACACTGTCCGTTAGTACCTCTTTGCACCAGGGCTTCTGCCCCGGCAATGAGACGATTTTCCTTTTTGTTCTAAGCTGTCCAGCTGCCTCCCACACGTGGACATTTAGTGAAAAGCTCTGTAAGCTTCTAAATTATCTTCTTCCTAAGTATACATACGTTCTCGTTTGATGTCACAAGTGAAGCATATTAGACCTCCCCAGGACCATAGTTCAGGGTTTTTGTTGCCGTTCTGAGGCCACATTTTAAATCAGGACTTAACCATTAGCAAAGATCTGAATGTCTGATATGGAGTAATTAGAGAGCAGGTATCTAAGGGGTTGAAAAAATATCATCTAAATAGTCCAAAACCTTACCTGCCGGGAAAAGACCTTCTAGGTCCTGCTTCTTTCATTATTTAAACCATCTCCAGGTACTAAGGAAGGTTAGCTACCATTTTGGCAAAATTTGAACTAATGTACATAAAATGGCAGATCTTGAACTGGATTTCCCCATTGTCTCAAGCTATTTTATTGAGTATTGATTAAAAGGGCCAAATACAAATATGCCTTACTAATAAAAAAATATTAGTTCAGAAGTATGAAAAACTAAGTTAATGAAAATAAAGTTGGAAAAAAGTAGAAAAGATTATATTTAACAAAGGACATTTTCTAACAATATTGTCTTTATCCTTGTATTTAAATTGTACCAAACTTTGAGATATATAGTTTGCTAAGAAATTGGCTATGACCATTGTTATTCATGATTACATTGAATACTCTTCCCTGCTGCCCTGGTACTTACCACCGTGAGAACTTCCTGTGTCCCAACATTTAGGCTAGCGGAAGCCCTCTCATATAGAGGAAATGGTATCTGAGTATCATGTTCCAAACTAATAATGATTTTCATTACCGAGCTAAACTCAAAATCCCTAATTTGCCAAACTTAAGTTGCACATTTAAAAGAAAAAAGACCACTTTTTCTAGATAAAACCCTTAAGACTATTACATTCTTAAAACTACTGAACTAATTTCCTTCAGCCAGACTCTCAAAAAAAACACCACAAAACAGCTTTTAAAATTCAAGCAAGGGTTCAACCATTATCACAAGATAAACATTTGGTTTTAAAAAAAACTGCAGTGAGTGTGAAAAGTCTCTGGTTATCTTTTGATTTTGGCTTGATGCTGGAGGGACCCAGTGCTGTAAAACTGCTGCATCCACGGTGAAGACAAGAATATGGTTGAAAAATGAGCCCTGACTAAGCCCTCCATGCATTCAAGTAGTCAGACTCAACAGATTCACAGAGAGTTGGTTACCTAGGATACAAAACTGTAAAAGTTATATGTTTCCACAGAATCTCAGCAGAATATGCAACCTTCCACGTTTGGGGAAGAATGACAGTGTAAGATTGGTATAAGGTTGAACAATGTACTCTGACATATTCTAAATCATTTAATTCTAATTGATATATTCTACTAAGGGACAAGGAGCAATACATTCTAAATAATGAATGTTTTCCCTCTTCTCAGCCAGTGCAAGTCTCTCAGACCATTGGCAATGCTTACAATTAGTGATGTTTTTAGATGATTACTAATAACAGATGGTAATCAGCTTTTCTTGAAAATGCATTGCTAATTTCCTGTGTTACCTTAAATAGACAGCTAAATGCAACAACTACACTGACTGCATGCTTCATTCTAAGAGGTGAAACAATGAGGGAAATTTTGGACCTCACTTTCCTCTAGGTGAGAAGGCAAATTTAAGGCTTAGAGTATAAACCTTAAGAAGGCCACTGTTTGCAAGCACAAGTCCACAAAGACTCAATTTTGGGGAAATTTGTACCAATTCTTTTCTTCTCCCTTAGTAGAATCCATCTGATTATCAGATAAAGACCTCAGTTTGGATTTGTTCCTTTAGTAAGCCCAAATTGCTGGAAAGCCCCGTACCTCCCTACCCCCAGAAACCCGATTGGCCACACCAAACCCTCTCACCCCCATCGCTTGGCTACGTGATGCCTCTGTGATTTTTTTCTCTACTGAAATGTCCTTCCTTCATTATTAAAGGCCCAGGTCAAACACAGACTATGGGGCACCTACCATGGTCTCCCCTGTTGGACTGTTTGCAGGAGGGACAGAATATGATCTCTCCATTTTCCCTGACAAGAAGACAGAAGAGGGATTTGGGAATGAACATGTGCATTTCTGAGGACATTCCTCTTCTTGTGGCTACCACTGGCTCTCTGAGTCTGCAGGAACAGCTGGAGGCCCCTAGCAGTAGTGTTCTATTCAGTCAGTACACATGAAACCAGGTCTGCAGTCAGTGTACTAAGTAGAGGAGCGACCTAATAGTAGAATATGTGCAAGTAAAATTTAAAACCAAACCTTTCTACCTAAATGGGCCCTTCAAGCTATCACCCCATTGTTTTGCTCCCCTTCACAGAACTTTTTGTAAGAAGTATCTATATTCGCTGTCTCCATTTCTTACCAAACATCCTTTCCTCATCCAACTTCTAGGCTTTAGTTCCAACCAAGCCACTAAGATTGCACCTCAAAATCATTAACCTCCATTTTGTCAAATTCAAGGGTTGGGTTGCTTTTTTTGTTTCTTAAATTTCAGTGAGTTTTTGATTTTTAAAAATTTTATTTAAATAAATTTTAAAATCTTAAAATTTTATTTAAGGTTATATAATATTGACACAATATTATATGAGTGTCAGGTATACAAAATAGTAATTAGCCATTTATATACCTTATGATTTATGTTCCTCATGATTACTTTTGTAAGTGGCAGTTTGTTATCTTCACTTGCAATCCCTGATTTCCAATGCTGCTGAACATCTTTTCATGTTTGATTATTTTGTTTCCTCTTTGAAACATTTGTGTCTTTTACCCATTTTAAATGTATTATTGGTCATTAATCCAATTGGTCATTACATTCTTTTGTTGTTAATTACCATCAGGTTATACTTTTTCCATTAATTTTTTTTTTAGAGAGAGAAGGGAGGGAGGGAAGGAGAGGGACATCGATGTGAGAGAGATACATTGATTGGTTGCCTCCTGCACATGCCCCAACTGGGTCTGGGGATCGAACCTCCGACCCAGGTTACCCTGGACTGGAAATCAAACCTGTGACCCTTTGGTGTGCAGGCCAAGGCTCTAACCACTGGACAACACAGGCCAGGGCTTAGTCATTACATTCTTAATCCCCCTTTATCTTTCTCACCCATCTCTCCCATCCCTTCCCATCTGACAACTATCAGTTTATTCTCTGTATTTATGAGTTTGTTTTTGTTTTGTCTTTTTAGATTCCACACAGAAATGAAATCATATGGTATTTATCTTTCTCTGTCTGACTTATTTCACTAGCATAATACCCTCAAGGTCCATCCCTGTTGTTGCAAATACAAGTTTTCATTTATTTTTACGGCAAGGTAATATTCCACTGTATATATGTACCACATCCTCTTTATCCATTCATCTATTCATGGATACCTAGGGGTGAATGTATCTTTTCAAACTGGTGTTTTGGATTTCTTCAGATAAATACCCAGAAGTGGGACTGCTGGGTCACAGGCAGCTCTATTTTTAATTTAGTGAGGAACCTCCATATGTTTTCCACAGTGGCTGCACCAATTTGCAATCCCACCTAAAAGGCAGGAGGGTTTCTTTTTCTCCACATTTTCACATCCCACTCCTCAGGGAGGACCTTGGAAGCTGAGCTATCTTTGTTAATCTCCACCCTGTAAGTGTGCGACTGAGTCCCCACCCCTCCTTCCTATCTAATAAGTTCCAAGATGATACTCATAATGCTGCTCCAGAACCACTTTAAGAATCAATGCATCTGATTTTTAAATATGCATGTTAAAAATTTAAAGGTAAACACCTAAATAACTAAAGTGGAATATATCATTTACAACCCAAAGAAGGGAAAAGAGAAATAAAGAAAAATTCCACAGAAGGCAGAAAGTAGAAAAAAAAAGACAGAAACAAATTTGTGAATTGAAAGAACTAAATTCACTAGTGAAAAGAACAAGATGGTCAGACTGAATAAAAAATTCTGGGGGGAGTTGGGGATGGGGGGATAAGGACACATGTAATACCTTAATCAAGAAAAAAACCACAAATTCTGTTATATGCTGAATATATTATGCAGATGTAAGAAATAAGGCAGTTTAGGCAATGGCACAGAGATAGATAAAATGACCAATGAAACAGATGGAAAACCCAGCAGTGACCCATACACATATGGAATTCTGATGTGTGACATAAGTGACAGTGCAGATCATTAAGAAAAGGATAGGCTCCTCACTACACAGAGCCAGGACGACTGGTTAGCCACAAGGGGAAAAGTGATACTGGAGTCCTACCTGACCCTGTACATAAAATTCCATTTAGGATTATATACTTAAATGTACTTAAATGTGAAAAGACAATCTTTAAAACTTTTAGAAGGACACACAAAAATAGGGAAGGATTTCTTAAACAAGACAAAAAAAGAGCTAACCCAAAAAGAAAAGATTGGTAAATTCAATGACCCTGAAATCAAATCTGTCCACTAGAAGACACTATAAGAAAGTGAAAAGATAAACATGAAAAGTTTGAAAAAAATATTTGTAATATATATAACTTAAAAGTAATTAAAATGCAGAAGAGATAAAGAACACCTTCAGCCGAAACCGGTTTGGCTCAGTGGATAGAGCGTCAGCCTGTGGACTGAAAGGTCCCAGGTTCGATTCCGGTCAAGGGCATGTACCTTGGTTGCGGGCATATCCCCAGTAGGAGATGTGCAGGAGGCAGTTGATCGATGTTTCTAACTCTCTAGCTCTCTCCCTTCCTCTCTGTAAAAAATCAATAAAATATATTAAAAAAAAAAAAAAGAACACCTTCAAATCAATTAGATGACTGAGAGCCCTGGCTGGATGACCTAATTGGTTGAAGCGTCGTCCCATATACTAAAAGGTTGCGGGTTCGATTCCTGATCGGGGTGCATACCTAGGCTGTGGGTTTGAGCCCCAGGTGGGGAGCATACGAGAGGCCACGAAATGTTTCTCTCTTCCTTCCTCTCTAAAATCAATAAACATATCCTTATGTGAGGAGTAAGGAAAAAAAACCAAAACTAATAATACATTAAATATAGGTAGAAGACATAAACTTTTCAAAGAGGAAGCAAAATGGTCAAACATGAAAAAGATGTTCAGCAATACTAGAAATCAGGGGACTGCAGATGAAGACCACAATGATTTAACATTTTAAACTCAGATTGGCAAAAATTAAGAAACTGAAAAAAATCAATGTCAGAAAATGTGTTTTAAAAAATCCTTATATTCTGCTAGTGGTGCAAATTAGTGAAAAAACTTTGGCAAAAAACTTAACATTATTTTGTAAAATTGAGCATACCCTGCAACCCAGAAACTTTACCCCACATATACTCTAGGGTAGTGGTTGGCAAACTGTGGCTCGGCAAACTGCGGCTCGCGAGCCACATGCGGCTCTTTGGCCCCTTGAGTGTGGCTCTTCCACAAAATACCGACTTCTG
>NW_005357764.1:4957925-4962638 GCF_000412655.1 Myotis brandtii | reverse complement strand
GGTATTTTGTGGAAGAGCCACACTCAAGGGGCCAAAGAGCCGCATGTGGCTCGCGAGCCGCAGTTTGCTGACCACTGCTCTAAGGAATCTCTTACACCTCTGCTCCAGAACACATAAAAGGAAGGGTGATATCAGTGAAGACCCGGAAACAACCAAATGTCCATCTACAGAAGAATGGATACATAGTGGTCTATTCCCACAATAGAATTCTATATATCAGTGAAGATGAATGAACGACAGCTCTAAGCAACATAAGCAAAAGCAAAACAAAATTTAAAAAAAGCAAATCCTAGAAGAGTACACAGAATATATTTTTAAGCTCAAATTACATGCATATGATAAAATTATTATTTTTTTAAAGCATATAAAACAAAAATCTGTGCCAATGGTTACAGGGAGTGGGGATGACAGAGGCCGAGATAAAGAGGAGCATTTGAGAGGATGCCAGTTAGTGACAATGGTAGAGTTCTTGGATTGGGTGTGTGTGAGGAGGGGTATCATGACCACTCCTTAGTATTAATATGCTTTATAACTTACCTTTATAACTTCAGTATTTGTTGTATACACAAAAACATATGTATTTTCCATTCTTTGACATGTATGACATATAATTAAAAAGAGGGAAATATGACTAAAATATGCTAGTTGATATTCACTACAATGGGGACCAAATTCCCAATCCAATACTTACTGGTCAAGGGTCTTATAATAAATGTCCAGATCCTTGTTCACAAGCTCTGTTGTTCTCATAACAATCATCATTTCTCTATACTTTTCCTCAGCATCTCGAAACTGAGGTGATCGAAGTTCTTTCTTAAAGTGAATAATTTCTTCCTCATAACCCTTCTGTCGCCCTATTGCCAAACTGTGACTTCTTTTTATATTTTCTATTTTTTCTTCCAAGTTCTGATGTTCACTATGAAAGGGATAAATGACAAATGAGGACCATTTTTAGCTTTTGGCAGCTTGAAGTGGAAAAGCCAGATCTCTTTAGAGAGAAATATCATTTATCATTCTCCTTAACAATCAGCATATGATAATAGAGTCTTTCCTTGCTTTTTATTGTAAGGCTTCAGTACAAAAGAAAATTTTCTTACTTCCAAATCCCTGAAGCATCCAGGTTTCTAAACAGTTAATTTTTGTGTGCTGAATAAAGAACTCTCATAACATGTGAGCAATAAGAAAGTTCCTGACTTTTAGACACTAAATAAAGCACTCTTAGTGATTAATATTAGAAATTCACAAACTTCTGACTGTGAACTGAGAGTGTACAATGAGGAGTTATTGAATAACAGGTGTCATAATTTTGTGCACATTGTCAAAGACAAATATAATTTTATTTCAAACTATTAATTTCTATAGTAACACCTACTAAAAAAAAGTTTGTATTCCTCTATGAAAAAATTTCTCACACAAGCGTAATTCTGACCAAAAAAAGTAAAATACCCAAACTTAGTAGATAATACAGTTTTTAATATATGATTTAAAAAATCTTCATTCATTTAACAGTTCCTTATGAAGCACCCTCTATGTGCCAGGCACTGCTGTCAAGTTTATGAACATCCTTACAGAATTGGCCTGATTGTCCTTTTGTTGGTATTTCTGTTGTGTTCTGGTTGAAGAAAGGTTTGCAAAAGAGCAGTCGTACTTAGTAGACTGAATAGATGTAAAAAGCATTGTTATATACCAACCACAGAAGGAATTATATTTAAAAAATCTGGTTTTGCTTTCAGTAGCAAAGAATAAATTGTTTCATTTAAAAGTTTCTTCTAAAAGCTTTATTTTTTCCAACTTGCAACCGGGAGCACTAACATTATAGCGTTAAAGAGCGGAGGCTTGGGAGCGAGGATATCTGAGTCACATTCCTGGCTTTCATCAAAATTTACTGTGAATTTTTTTCCTGAGTCTCAATGTCCTAATGTATAAAAAATGAAGAAGCTAAAGATGAATAGCTCTTCCAGCTAAAAAGTCTGATTTCCTCATTATAGGAAAGAGATTTTAAACAGCTAAACCAATAACAGGGTTAACCACTTGTAGTGTTTTATAAATTAAAATTTCAGTTTACTATATACTTTAGAAAACCTAAAGCATTCATTGATTCATATTTCTGTGTAAAGTCAAACAAATGAAAAATCTATAAGGAATGGCTGAATGAGAGACCTAAATTTAATCAACTGAGGCCGTTAAAAAATCAATTTGGTGAGTATAGCCATTTATACCTGTCTAATGCCTTAGCATCAACCGAGTTCTAACAGAATTCTTAAGGCAACTGACTCTAAGGCAGACAAGGCAAGAACAAAATCTTTTCTGCTGCACCAGGAAGGTAGACACTACAGTAAGTACCAATAAAACCAGATGAAAGAAGAATCAGGACAATCTTAAGAAAAAACCACACAAATCTGCCTGGTTGTCATCTATATATATACTAGTAAAAGCCCAGCGACCTGAACGGCGGAACAACCACAACGACTGGTGGCTATGACGCATACTGCGGCAGCTAACCAGCCTGATCCCAGCCCCAATCCTCCCCACCTCCAACCCCCCCAGCCAGCCCGGCCCCTGATGGGCCCCCAACACCCCAATCGGGGGCAGGGCTGGCCAGCCAACCACCATGGTCCCTCCCCCTGGCCAGCCCATCCTGATGGGCCCCCATAGGGGCAGACTGGCTGGACCACATCCATGCACGAATTTGTGTACCAGGCCTCTAGTATAATTATAACTAAGACCATCTAAAATGGGTCTCCAATGTCAAATCACTTTGGCAGTATTATAAATTGCACAAGCTCTGACCCAGGCAGGGTTCATAGGTCATATATTGTTTTTGCTCGGTACCATTATCTTGTGAAGCAGACTAACAGAAACCTGGGGACTTGGCATTTTTAATTCTGTCCACCACTGCAGTGTAACTATAAATTCTATATCACTTCTTCAGTAATTTAATTCATAAGGCCATGAAATATATTTGTATAAAAACTTCCTATAAGTCTCAAGGGACATTTAGGCTAAAGGCTTAAATCATTTTAAAAAAACACATATTAAATATTCTTCACATTCAATAATAGTCCTTTATTTAAACTAAAGACTATTTTTAAAAAACATACTTTTTCAGTTGTAAGACCTGCATTTGACCCATTTCCTTCAAATGTTGTTTTCTTTCTTCTTCAACTTCTTTTAGTTCTTCATTTCTTTTTCTTAACGTAAGATTATCCTGCAGCCATCTTTCTTGTATCTAAATGTAAATATTAAACCAGTTAAAAAACGATCAAGTTACCAACATGTGATTCATAACAGGCAACTACTGGCAGGTAGTACTAATTCTGCCTTATTTAGAATCGTGTTAAACTCAATAGAGGGAGAATAAGCCAGGGTGAAGGAATCTACAACCTGGACTAACCTGGATTGCACATATAAACCAGAACAGAAATTTACACAATGAAATAACAACTGTAACTAATTAAATATTTTATACCTGTACCCCATTGGATCATCTTGCATAGGAACCCCACAATAAAAAATCTGATTGAAAAAAAAATCACAAGCTAGCAATATTACTATTAATGTCCCCCCTCAATTTTTTTTGCCTACTTGTATTTTTGTCCTATGTGCCAATACTGTTAGATTCTATTTTTTTTTAATATATTTCTTTATTGATTTCAGAGAGGGAAGAGGGAGAGATAGAAACATCAATGATGAGAGAGAATCATTGATCGGCTGCCTCCTGCACGCCCCCTACTGGGGATCGAGCCCACAACCCAGGCATGTGCCCTTGGCCAGAATTGAACCTGGAACCCTTCAGTCCCCAGGCCGACGCTCTAGCCACTGAGCAAAACTGGCTAGGGCTAGATTCTATTAAGTATGTCAGATAAGATCTTTACCTTCAAGCTAACAAATAATAAATCATACAAGGCAGTAAGAAGTGCCACAAAAATAGTAAATATTTACTTGATGAGACTTCCATGGCCATTGAATTGAACTGAAAATTTAAAAAGTTGGCTGTTCTTATTGAGCAGTTTTGTCCTTAAAGAGACCTAATCACTTAGCAGCAGCAGCAGCAGCAATGCCAACACAATTATTTCAGTAGGTTTCCCAGTGATTACAATGGACTATATTGTGAGATAAACATTATAAGTTGATTCTTTGAAATTTAGAGAAAAAAATATCCTGTAGAAACAATGTTGGTTTAGACCATAAAAGCCTGAATATAGAAAACTCATCACAAGTTCAAAGTCAAGACTTCTCAAAGAGGGAGCTAGGTTCCTCTGTCAGTGACCCTAGCTGCTGAGATAAACTCAAGAGTCATGTGGGAAGTGGGAGGGAGAGGCAGATCTTTGGCAATATCTTGTTAACCAACAATAACAGCACAGAGTCACCAGGGAAAATGAATTTGGAGGTGGGAGAGAAGCATGGAAGGATTTTTCTCTCATGTTTAGTGTTCATATCCAACCCTGCCCATCTATAAATCACTATTTTGTGGGTTTTTCCCCCAACTGTCATCAGTTTTCCTGGTAATCATAATATCCTATCTAATAATAGAGAAACATGGTAATTAACTGTAACTTCGCTACCCTTCCCATTGGCAAATCAGGAGATATGCCAAATTAACTGCCAACCAAGATGGTGGCCGGCAGCCAGGCAGCTGAAGCGAACAGGAGGCTTGCTTGCTCCAGTGATGGAGGAAGCCAAGGTTCCCCGCCTGCCGCTGCCGGCCTCTGA
>NW_005357764.1:4955507-4957650 GCF_000412655.1 Myotis brandtii | reverse complement strand
GCTTGACCAGCCTGCAAACAGCCATCAGCCCCTCACCCAGGCTGGCCAGGCACCCCAGTGGGGACCCCCACCCTGAAGGGGGTGTGACCAGCCTGCAAACAGCCATCAGCCCCTCACCCAGGCTGGCCAGGCACCCCAGCGGGACCCCCACCCTGACCTAGGACACCCTTCAGGGAAAACCAGCTGGCCCCCACCCGTGCACCAGGCCTCTATCCTATATAGTAAAAGGGTAATATGAAAACTGACCCTAACAGCAGAAAGACTGGGAATGACTGGTCACTATGACACACACTGACCACCAGGGGGCAGATACTCAATGCAGGAGCTGCCCTCTGGTGGTCAGGTCGCTCTCATATGGGAGGAGCTCTGCTCAGCCACAAGCCAGGCTGATGACTGCCAGTACAGTGGTGGTGGTGGGAGCCTCTCCTGCCTCCTCAGCAGCGCTAAGGATGTCCGACTGCAGTTTAGGCCTGCTCCCCGCTGGCAAGTGGACATCCCCCGAGGGCTGCCAGGCTGCCAGAGGGATGTCTGATTGCCATCTTAGGCCCAATCCCCCAGGGAGCGGGCCTAAGCCAGCAGGTGGTCATCCCCTGAGGGGTCCCAGACTGCGAGAGGGCACAGGCCAGGCTGAGGGACCCCCCCTTCCCCCCAGTGCACAAATTTTTGTGCACCGGGCCTCTAGTAAATATATACTTATCTATTACAGGTATTATAAGCAGTTAAAAGTGACTACCATGATATGGTTGTAACTGTCCTTTTGCTGCCAAGGCAACTTAATGCACCACTGCAGCTGCTATGACACTCCAAGATTCTTCCATGGGAGACTATCTGTGTACTTTTTCCTTATTAGGAACAAGAGACTATGCTATTGGTTTATTTTATCTAGTATTACATAACACTGGAATTGGCTTTCAATACTGCATAAAATAACTTCATTTTTTAAAAATTGATATTCTCTACTATATGGATCTATTGAACATAAAAGTTTTAAAAAATGTTATTGGTATAAGTCAGTGGTCGGCAAACCGCGGCTTGTGAGCCACATGCGGCTCTTTGGCCCCTTGAGTGTGGCTCTTCCACAAAATACCACGTGTGAGATAGATAGATAGATAATAGAAGAATCTTATAAACAAACAAACAAAAAAGGAATAGTAGAGACAGAAGGGACCTTGCCCTAGCACCATGGTTGGCAAACTGTGGCTCGTTGGGCCACATGCGGCTCTTTGGCCCCTTTAGTGTGGCTCTTCCTAAGCCTTAGGAGTACCCTAATTAAGTTAATAACAATGTACCTACCTATATAGTTTAAGTTTAAAAAATTTGGCTCTCAAAAGAAATTTCCGTCGTTGTACTGTTGATATTTGGCTCTGTTGACTAATGAGTTTGCCGACCACTGGTATAAGTGATACCATTAAGACACAAGCAAAGACTTACTTTCTGTGTATCAATATCTTGTCTCATGATTCCCATATCGGTATTTATCTTTTCTTTGTGTTTCTCGCTTTCACTTAGTTGAGCTATTACTTTATTAAGTTCAGTTTCTTTTTGCTATAAAAAAGAAAAATTCTTTTAATTGTTTAAGTATTACATATGTCTCCTTTTCCCCCGATTGACCCCCCCACCACACTCCCGCCTCCAGGACAAGCCCCCACTGCCCCAGTGTCCGTGTCCATTGGTTTTGCTAATATGCTTGCATACAAGTCCTTTGATTGATCTCTTACCCCCCGGCCCCCACGCTTTCTCTCTGAGGTTGGACGGAGAAAATTTCTTTAAGCACAAGAAATAAAACTATAAATAAATAAGATTTAAGTTTTAAATTACCTTCTTATAGTCGTCTTTCCCATCTTGAATATAATTCTCAATGTTTTTCACATAGCCGTGAATATTTTTAACCTTCTCTTTGATATCATTCATCTGTAGAAGAAGTTATTAAACACATTGATTGAGGACCAGAGCATTTAAGATTTATTTCCAAGGAAATACTAGGTGTACCAGTTAATAATGAGGATTTTTTTGAATAGATGGAGTTACACATATGTTGATATATATGCGATTTGATATGTATGCTATTTTGTTTTATTGACAGCAAGCTTCAAAACTTCTATGTCAAATTTGCTGAAGGTGTTAACATCATAGATATTTTTAC
>NW_005357764.1:4951063-4953333 GCF_000412655.1 Myotis brandtii | reverse complement strand
CTGTATTCACCAGACCTTGCTCCTTCAGATTACCACTTGTTCCAATTGATGGCACACACACTTTCTGAGCAGCACTTCAAAACATACGAAGAAGTGGAAAATTGGATGTCTGAATGGTTTGCCTCAAAACAAGAAAAGTTCTATTGGGACAGTATCCAAAAATTAACCTGAAAGATGGGGGAAATGTGTAGCTAGAGATGGACATTACTTTGAATGAAGCACTTTTGATGTTTCTCTTGAAATTATTGTGTTCTCTTTGATTACAAAATCTGCATTTTTAACTGGTACACCTCGTATATTAAGGTAACAAAAACTTAATAGGAGAGCACAGTGAAACATTGGCTTGAAAGTTAGGAGCTTTGGGTTCTAGTTTTCATCACCAGCACATTTTATTATCTCAGATAATTCCCTTTATCACGTATGGAATTGGATTAAATAGTCTTACTTCTCAGCTTCTATGATAGATCAAGAAACTAGTTACAAGTTTAATCCTTATTTTAACAAGAATTTTTAATATCAAGATTATGTCACAAATCTGAAAATACTATTTATCTTGTACTTTTAATTTCATGGGAAATAATGTCCAATATGGTGCTCTGAACATAATGTTTAATCTACACTAATAAAAGAGAAACATGGTAATTAGCGTACGACCGCTCCCCTTTTCATTGGCTAATCAGTTTAATCCTTATTTTAACAAGAATTTTTAATATCAAGATTATGTCACAAATCTGAAAATACTATTTATCTTGTACTTTTAATTTCATGGGAAATAATGTCCAATATGGTGCTCTGAACATAATGTTTAATATATATATATTGGTAAGTAAATATAGAAAGGAAATATTACTTTATCCTGTGTTATTTTGTGGCTTGTATTTTTTTTGAAGATTAATTCTTCTTTCTCCTGCTGGAACTTTTCCAGTGTTATTTCCAAAGGACTTATCTGCTCTTTAGCATCCTAAAAACAAAAAACATTCCATTATCTTATTTTAGGGTCAGACTTTACAGTCATACAAGCACTCTCCTATGTGCCAGGCTTTAAAAAGAAACTCATTTGCCTATTCTAACAACCCTATGAGGAAGTACCATTATTTTCATCCCATATTTCAGATGAGTAAATAGGCATAGAAATGACTTGTCCAGGATCACAACAGCCAGTAAATAAAGGAGAAAGGAGTCAAATCCCATCCAGCACGAGAGTCTCTGTGAGCCACTATGCTATACTGCTACAGCCATTGTCTTGATTCTTAAACTACACCATGTACTCCCAATTATATGAACGACTGGTTTCAGGTATAAGTTTTTAGGAGTCTGCAGGGGCTCATGCCAACTGTGTCACCAAAAAATGGCAAAGTTCATTCACTCCAGGTTTCTCTCTTACAGACAGGAATATGATTGTAAAGGACACATTTGTCCTTAAGCTTACTTTGCTAAGTAAGATTAAGTAGATTTTTTATGGTAACAAAAGTGTACTGTACACACTGATATCACTGATGTGTCCACACCTATTTTGGAAGGAAAAGGGCTTTCAAGTAACAAACTAGTTTACTAATCAAAAGTCTGCATTATTTGGCCTTGTAACATATCTACAGCATAATTATATGATAACCCCTGTTAAAAAACAATGATCCTTAAGCATTTTAAGATCCTGAAATATATAATGAATCCACAAAAGTAGAAATGACTATGTAGTATTACTTCAACACAGGTGTATTTTATCATATTGGGAAGTAGTATGGTGTAGTGCAGTGATGGCGAACCTATGACATGCGTGTCAGAGGTGACACGCGAACTCATTTTTTTTGGTTGATTTTTCTTTGTTAAATGGCATTTAAATATATAAAATAAATATCAAAAATATAAGTCTTTGTTTTACTATGGTTGAAAATATCAAAAAATTTCTATATGTGACATGGCACCAGAGTTAAGTTAGGGTTTTTCAAAATGCTGACACGCCGAGCTCAAAAGGTTCGCCATCACTGGTGGGAAGTCAAATGTCTTTGATGTCTGTAGACCTAACATCTGAAATTAACCTGCCTCTTACTAGCTCCATGAACATGGGTAGGTTATGGGACATCTAAAAGTCTCAATTTCTTTTTCTATAATAGGGGATTTAGTCACATATCTCAACAGGGTTACTTAGACCTAAATGGCTTATTTTCAAATTACTTTATAAACACTAAAAAATTATATAAATGTATGGTAGTACTATTTGATATACTATAAGCCTCTGATAATTTGTAATCCAAAATACTTAAGAAACACAG
>NW_005357764.1:4914113-4950956 GCF_000412655.1 Myotis brandtii | reverse complement strand
AGGCATGTGCCCTTGGCTGGAATCGAACCTGGGGCCCTTTGGTCCGCAGGCCGATGCTCTATCCACTGAGCCAAACTAGGCAGGGCTCAATAATATATTTAGTGCTTACTGAATGTGTATAATTATAAAAATCTAAATGAGATTGTTGTTTCTAAAACTGTTTAAAAACTTAATTGGTTGGGTTTTAGATTTTATTAATCGAGATGAGGGATTCCAAATGGGTTCCATTTCATGTGACAAATCAATTCCACATGTTCACTGTTTGGGGAAGAATTCCAAGACTACATCTCGAATCAAATAGAGAAAGTGCTATGACTAAGGCAGTGTTGGCCGTGGATATAGAATTAAGACGAACTTCACATGGAGGAATACTTACATGGAGTTAGTTACCCACCACCTGACCACCTTCAATAACAAGACATTCTCTACTAAGTTAACCAGGCAGCCAATTCTTCCTTATTATGACCAAAATTCTTCTTCCAGACATCTTTAGTACTATGAGTACAAGTTCTGTCACCCAGGAGCCACACAAAGAATTATTATACCATTTTCATTTTATCTTCACAATATCCATAATTCTAGCCGCTATACCAATAAAGAACATTTCATACATTTGAAGTAATTAAACACATACAAATGTTCTTACCTTTATCTCTCTGTATAAGGACTGAACTTCAGTGGATAATTCCACAGTCTGCTCCTCCAGTTGCTGACGACGTTGTAAATTAGTGGATATCTGAAGTTTCTCTGATTTAAGTTCATTTGTTACACCTCTTAGGTGTTGAATCTGTTCCTGCTGGTCCTGTATAAGCTTACGATTCAATTCAATCTTACTGGAAACTACACAAAAACATATGGACACAGTGATTAATGTAAGAGTATAGAAAATGCTCTGAGCAGCATCCTTCCAGTGTTATAGGTCTATGGAATTCACAAAGGCAAGTTTCTACGGGTCCCACCCACAGCAACAAAAGTGCCACTAGAACCATCCAGCCCCCAAACCATCTTTCTGTCCCCTCCTGGCCACTCACAGGGCAGGTATGATTGAGAAAGAGTACAGCTCACTCGATACTCATCATTCAAAATCTGTTGTACAAAGCAAGGAAACAGAAGTGATACTTCTGAAAAAAGTGAATATACTGTGGATTGGAAGGAGGAAAGACAGTTCTTATCCACATAACAGGTGTAAAATTTAGGTGAAAAGCAAAAGCTGGGAATGTTGATGTCTTTAATGGGAATATGAGGAAATGGGCTATATTACCTGTATCTAATTTGTGTTGTTTTTCTTGTTTTTCTTGGTTTACTTGTTGAAGAGTTCTATCTAAGTCTAGTCCTTGTAGCTTAGCTGCTTGTTGTGCAATTTTTCTTTCAACATCTTTAAGTTCCATCTTAAGAATAAAACAAAGTTATTTCTTTTAAGAAATTTACTGCAATTTACAACTGCTTTCATATATAATTTGAACAAAATTTGATAGGAGGAAATACAATTAATTTTAAATAATTTCAATGATATAAGCAAAAGGCAGCAGACTGAAAATGGAAACAAACAGGACTATTTTTCATAATCCTATATAATAAAAGGCTAATATGCAAATTGTCCCCTTGACCGTGAGTTCGACCATGGGATGGGGCTGGCCGGCCAACTGCCCATGGCCTCTCCCTGCCGGCCGGCAGACTCGACTTATGCACGAATTTGTGCACTGGGCCTCTAGTTTATAAATAATTCAGAATGGGGAACTCTAACCATGATGTGTACCTGAACACCAGCTACTGTTTTTAACACTCTCACACTTCACATTCAAACCACCATGAAACAAGTTTTTTGCTGCCTCGCTATAAGTTTTTTGTAGTTTTAACTACAATCAGCATACCTGAAATCTCTCCATAATTGTAACATCTGTGAGACACACTTTGGCACTTTCTTCTTCAGGCATTATTGTACCCAAGAGTGTTTCCTGTTCTTCTATGTCATTCTTCAGGCGCTGTATATCTCTATTGACATTCTGCAGTTTGTTTCTTAATTCTGGTATTTCCTTCTCTTTCAAATCAATTATGCTTTGCCTTAACAGAAAACACACAATGAAAAATAGCTATCTAATGTTTTCTCATCGTGAGATTGAGGTTATGTATTTTTTGGCAATAATATAAAAGTGGTATCACGTATCCTTCTCAGGGCATCATATCGATGGGTACATGTCAGTATGTCTTATTGCTGGAGATGTTAAACTTATTCACTTGGTTAAGATGGTGTTAGCCAGATCCATCCATTGTAAAGTTATTATTTTCCTTTTTGTAGTTAATACTTAGGAGATACACTGATTGAGACTGTGTAAATATCCTGTTTCTCCTCAAACTTCTGCCCACTGATTTTACTATCCATTGCTAGATGTTGCTTGCAACAATTATTACTGTGCTGTTTGTCAAACAGATATTCTACAAATTAACCGATCACACTCATTAGAAGTATCAAGGCCATAAAAGACAAAGACTGAAGAACTGTTTACAGATCACAGGAGCCTAAGGAGAAATAAGAACTACATGCAATGTGGAATCCAGGTTTGGATCCTGAAACAAAAAAGGACATTAATGGAAAGACTGCTGAAATTCAAATATGGTAATTTAGGTAATAGCATTATACCAATGTTAATTATGGTTACATAAATTCTGATCATCACGAGAAGCTAGGTGAAGGGTATATGTAAATTCTCTGTACTATTTTTGTAATTTTCCTATAAGTCTAAAATTTTTTTCAAAATAAAAGGTTTAAAAAAATGATGAAAAGAAGGAAAGCAACCCACCACTCAGCCAAATGCTACATGAGTTTTAGGTACAAAAGCTGTCAGTCCAGCCTACTGTTGCTTCTCTAGCTAATATGGCAGGTACTAGCCCCATATATATATTATTTTTTTCACTCTCATTATTTTATTAAACACTTTTATGGTTTAATAGAGAAGTGTAGACACAATTCACACTGAAAACTATGGGTTACAAAAGTTACAATACACAAAGAATTATGAAACTACAACATTGAAGAAGGTAGGCACCAGGCACATTACTCTGAAAATGGGAGCTGTGATGGCAAGAGCCCCAAAATATAACACAATGTTGATTTCTGCTATTTATAGTATATCAGTATGACACAGAACTAAGCTCAAATTTCCTTGACATGGAATTTCTATCAACTTTAAATTTTATCTTTTATTTTATCTTTTTCTTCTCAAGATACTGCCTTACTCCTCTTCCTTTTCATTCTCAAACTACTGCCTTTGTCTCCTATCACATTCTCTCTATAGCTAGCAATAATCTGGTTTCACCTTGATAATTATATTATTTACTGCTGCAAAACAAAACAGCCCAAAATTTAGCAGCTTAAAATGACAGCACTTATTTCTCACAGTAAGATAATCAGGAGCAGATATCTGGATACTTCTGATTTGGGTTTCTTGTTGAAGTTGCACTCAAGCTGAAGGCCAGGGCTGCAGTCACTCAAGAAGTGACTGCTAGAGAATATGCTTCCAAATGGTACCCTCACTCATGTGGTTGTTCAAAGGCCTTAAGTCCTCACCAAGTGGGTCCCTGCTCTGCTCACCACATGACAACTGGCTTTCCCGTTGTTCAAAGGCCTTAAGTCCTCACCAAGTGGGTCCCTCCACTGCGCTGCTCACCACATGACAACTGGCTTTCCCAAGATCCAGATGATCCAGGAGAGAAAAAAGGAGAGCAGGAAGCTTGAGTGCCTTATATAACCTAGTCCTAGAAGGGACATGTTATCACTTCTGTCGTATTTTCTTGGTCACACAGACCAATCCTGGAACAAGATTGTGAAAGCCAGGATCATTGGGGGCCATCATGGTGGCTGGCTACCACAAAGCACATCTTAAACCTTTCCTGCTTTTCCTGAAATTCCTCTTTGGTTTTCCAGGACAACAGACCCTCTTGGTTTTTCTGCTTCCAGAGTTTTCGTGTGTTTTTTTTCACTCTCATCTATTCAATACATTAACATTAGATCAATTTTCCTAAAACACACTGTTGATTAAATCCCTCAGAATGACTCCTCATCACCTATCAGAGACAGCTATAACTAGACCTGAACATAATCTAGTCCCATCTTCCCAATTTATGGGAATCAATTCCTATAAATAACTCCCTAAACTCCAGATAATGCTTCTACTGCAGCACAGGTCATGCTCTCCATCCTTTTATACACAATGTTCTCAATTCCCTCTCCCCTTTCCTTTTCTTAACTGAGTTTAACCAGTTTCCCTGTGGTTTACATTCTCCCTCCTACCTTGTTCTCTAAATCCTATTCTCATTCTGTAGTCCACTGGCTTCTCTCTTCTTAAATAATGCATTTGTTTGAACTAACCAAGCACTTTATCTAACTCTGAAAGCTTGTTTCCTTTCTTGGGGCATCAGCTTCTTGAGGGTCATGTCATTGGTTTCTCTGACCAGCTCTGTGCTCTGTTCTGGGAGACAAGGCAATCATCACATACTTTCTGATTTGATTTACAAATAGACTATCATTTGAATTTCTTGCACAAGCAAGGGAAAAACGAACACTAGAAATCATCTAGGATTCATTCCTTTTTAGAGTGGGAAAGACATAATATAGTTTCTTATATTTTATTGATTTTTAGAGAGACCGGGAGAGAGAGGAAGAAACATCAATGTGACAGTGAAACATCAATCGGCTGCCTCCTGCACGATCCCTGCCAGGGATTGAGCCCGCAACCCAGGCATGTGCCCTGAACGGGAATCAAACCAGCAACCTTTCGGTGCAAGGGATGACACCCAACCAACTGAGCCACACCAGCCAGGGCCGTAATACAGTTTAAAATTTGCTGGGAGAGCTTTTCAGTAATTTAATTCTTTTGCTGGGTTTAGAAAGTTAAATATCAGCAAACAGTTCTAAATCTGTCAAAATTTCTGCCCTCAAGCCAAATCTGAGGAATTAAATTAACACTCAGACACAGATTATATCTGTCTGCCCTGTAACTAGATTAAGAAGCAAATTTACCTTTAGAAGAAAACAAAAAAGGAAACAAAAAGAAAATCATTGTTTCTTCTTGTCATGTAACTAATATGAGACGGGGCATACTGGCTTAGGATCCTGACTTCAACTTTTATTCATTCAAGACATGCTACTGAGGCGCTACCACATGCCAGGCACTAGGCCAGTACCTTTTACAGGGCTGCTGCTGCTGCTACATGTAGGTAATGGTAAACCCCTAGTCTCACCTCATGGGCACAAGCCCCAGCATTTCATCACGCCGCTTCTCTTTTTTCTTTAGCTCTGATTCTGTTGACCTGAGTTTATCTGGAGCCAGCCGCAGCTTAGACTGCAAATCACTGATGACTTCTTGTAATTCAGCTTCTGTCTGAAAAACTCTCTGACAGACAGGGCAGCAGGACTGGCTTTCGTCTGTCAGCTGAGTGATGAATTGGGAGTACACGGCCGTGGCTCCAGCCAGCATGGCTGTTTTAAGAAAATAAGTGTTTCCAGTCAGGACAAAATATAGTTTTGTCAATATGGTTACATCCTCCTCTGTAAATATATGATTTTTCTTCTTGCTTTATAAACACATTATTAAAAATTTTTAAATTCTGATATTTAAATATTCCTACAAATTTTTCAATTTCTTCTTGAAAACCTCTATCTAAATCACTTTCAAAATTCTGGCTCCCACAATACATTCAGATTTGTCTTTTGGATAACACATAAAAGTACAATAAATTTTAGAGCTTATTATGTTCCAGGAACTGTTCTAAGTTTTATACCTATAATCTCATTTACTCCTCCCTAACGGCCTAGGTCAGTGGTCGGCAAACTCATTAGTCAACAGAGCCAAATATCAACAGTACTTCTTCAAAATAGACTCGCCCAGGCCAAAAACCGACTTCTGTGCATGGGCCACGAAGTTTCAATCGCACTGTACACGAGCCTACACGTGATATTTTGTGGAAGAGCCACACTCAAGGGGCCAAAGAGCCGCATGTGGCTCACGAGCCGCAGTTTGCCAACCACGGGCCTAGGTGGTAGGTAATTATGTCCTCAGACGATGAATCTGAAGTATAGGAAGATTCAATAATTTGCATAAAGTCACACAGCAAGTTAAGTTATAGAACCAGGACCAAAACTTAAGCCAACTGGATCCAGAACCAAGTTTTTAAATCTCCCATCCTTAGTTACCTGTCAATGAAAATTCATGTGTCACGGTGACTTGATAATATAAAGCAGGTAACTTACCTCGTTGTTTTGAAGACTTTTCAATTTCTTCTTTAAGCCTGCCTAAATCACTTTCAAAATCCTGGCTACCACAAACATCAAACAGCTTGTCTTCATAACTGGATAACTGCTCTTCCCTCCTTTTTAGCTCAATATTTATATGATTTTTATTTTGCTCAGCTGAAGCTAGTTCCTTGCTATAAAATAAGAAAAATATGAATTACAATTTTAGAACATGAGGAATTAGTCTGAAAAGTTTGAATAGGTATAAGACAAATTCTGCCAACAAATATTACAAAGTTTGCTACCGCCAAGTACTTTTTTTAGAAGTCCAGGCAATAGTCACTTCCACCTGAACTCTCCCACTCGGATACTGACTCACTTGCCATCAGTAGTCATGGGCCCGGTCCCAGAAAAATGTGTAATATCGGCGAAATTCTGCCTGGTTTCTGGGAATTCATGGCCTCAGATCTCAGCTTAAGAGCCTTTGCAAGGAGAATGTGCTTGCTGGATCTACTGGAGGAAGGGAAGCAGGACGAACATCCTAATTCCCTTTGGGCCCATTCACAATATTACTTCCCTTCCTTTCCTGTAAACTTTTCCTTTGTCCCCTCTTTATTGTTATCATCTACTTAAGATCATTCATTTCTTCTCATTCATCAAAGACTTTGCTCACTAGTATAATTTATCTCCACTCCAACTCTTAAATTTCACCCTAGTCAATCTCCATGCTCATACAGATTAGGGTTTTTTAATTTGCAGGTTGTGAGGCAAATCATATAATCAATTCAATGCATCATCTCAGCATATTTTAACAAAATGAAACAACAGAATATATCGGAGTAGACTGTACATAGGTAGGACAGGTACTATTTTGAGAAATCTGTTTCAGATAAACGTGTGAGTGCACACCTGCTTCATCTTGATACTTCCCAGTGTTTTCTATAGCAGCTGCACCATTTTGCATTCCCACCAACAGTGCCCAAGGGTTCCAATTTCTCAACATTCTTACCAACACCTGTTATTTTCTACGTTTTTGATATTGGACATCCTAACCAGTGTGAAGTGATGTGGGCTTTTTTGTTGTTGTTGTTGCTGATTTCAGAGAGGGAGGGAGAAGGAGAGAAAGATAGAAACATCAATGATGAGAGAGAATCATTGATTGGCTGCTTCCTGCACACCCCCTACTGGGGACTGAGCCAGCAACCTGGGCATGTGACCATGACCGGAGTTAAACCCGGGACCCTTCAGTCCGCAGGCCGACACTATCCACTGAGCCAAACCAGCTAGGGCTGAAGTGATATGGTTTTAATCTGCATTTCCCTGATGATTAGTGATGTTGGGCATCTTTTCACATGTTCATTGGCCATTTGTATATCTTTGGAGAATTATCTATTCAAGTCCTTTGCCCATATATTTTTTTTAATCCTCACCTGAAGTCATTTTTCTATTGATTTTTTGAGAGTGGAAGAGAGAGGGAAAGACAGAAATATCGATGCGAGAGAAACACATCGATTTGTTGCCTCCCACATATGCCCTAGGGCCCCGGCGGGGTGAACCCAGGACCCTTTGGTCAGCAGGCCAACGCTCTATCCATTGAGCCAAACTGGCTAGGGCCTTTGCCCATTTTTAAAATCCAGTTATTTTGTTGTTGTTGTTGAGTAGTAGGAGTTTATATATTCTGGATATTAACCCCTTATCAGATACACGATTTGCAAACATTTTCTCCCATTTTATAGGCTGCCTTTTCCCTCTGTTTAATGTTTCTTTTGCTGTGTAGAAGTTTTAAAGCTTGATGTAGCCTCATTTGTCTATTTTGCTTTTGTTGTCATATGCAAGAAATGATTGCCATTTCAATATAATAAAGTTTTTCCTCTAAGTTTCCTTCTAGGTGTTTTATAGTTTCAGGTCTCACTTTTTTTATAAAGGAGACTTTTAATCCTCTCAGTTAATTCTACAAACTTTCAAGGAACAAGAGATCCCAAATCACTGTTACCATTTTACTTAATTCATAAAATGTAGAACCAAAATCAATTAATAAGACTTACCTTTTCATGACAAATTATTTTAGAACAATCAAAAATTAAAGCAAGAAATAAGAGATTTCTATTACATTTCTATTACTTACTTCAATTTGGCAAGCCTGTCCCTGGTCTGATTAATTTCTCTTGATTTACTATGAAGCCAGTCTTCAAGTTGTTTTTTGTTGGGAAAATACCCTAATAATGAATTTAATTCATCACTGTGCCTAGATTTTATTTTTCTGATTTGTTCATCTTTGTCAGCCTATTAAAAAATATTTTAAAAATAAAGCTCAGTATCTCCACATTATGTCAAGAACAAATATAAATTTTAGATTGGTTAAAGTTCTAGGCTTAGAAAGTAAAATTATAAAAATGTAAGAAGAGAATATATAATTTCCTAAAGTCTAAGAGTGGGGATGACCTTCCTAAGCCATAAGAGAAAAGAGTAACAAGTCTGATAATATAAAAATTAAAACTTCTGCATAAGATATAAAATTTAACAGCAATGTACGTATTTACTAGTATGTATACACCTCTGTATTAGTTTCTTGTAATTAGAAAATAGTTTTTAAACTTGAAAGTCTATTTTTATAGTATTAAGCTCAGTTAGCCCCTAAAATATAAAGCCAATAACGACTAACTTCTTCATAATAAGATAAACTATTTAAAATACCAAAAATTATCCTATATAATAAAAGCCTAATATGCTAAGTGTCCGACCAATCGACAAGTCGCTATGATGTGCACTGACCACCAGGGAGCAGAAGCTCCGACTGGTAGGTTAGCTTGCTGGTGGGGTCTGGCTGATTGGGACTGGGCGAGAGGGCCAGACACGCCCTGAAGCCCTCCCACAGCCCCTCCCTGGCCCCAATCTAGGCGGGACTGGGCAAGATGGGCCAGATACACCCTGGAGCCCTTCTGCAGTCCCTCCCTGGCCGACGCCAATCAGGATTGGGTAAGACAGGCCAGACACGCCCTGGAGCCCTCCCACAGCCCCTTCTGGGCCCCAATCTAGGCGGGACTGGGCAAGATGGGCTGGACACACTCTGGAGCCCTTCTGCAGTCCCTCCCTGGCCGGCACCAATCACGATTGGGCGAGACGGGCCAGAAACACCCTGCAGCCCTCCCACGGTTCCTCCCCGGCCCCGATCATGCATCAGTGGGGTCCCTTGGCCTGGCCTGCGCCCTCTCACAATCCGGGACCCTTGGGGGATGTCCGCAGGCCAAGCTGAGGGATCCCACCAATGCACGAGCCTCTAGTAATTAAAATAAAAAGAAAAGTCATACTTTGTCTTTGGTCAGCATCTCCATCTGGGTGCGTGTTGCTGTATGATGGTTTAACTGCTCCATCTCCTGGTCCAATTTACGCAGGGTCCTGTCTAGGTCTGTTTTCTCATTCTGAAGACTTATTACTTCTGTTTTTAGAGTTTCTACATTACTGTTTTTCTCAGCCTTGCTTAGCTCATGTTCCTTATCAATAATAAAAACAAACACAGAGGTTTATATAGTTTGTGTTAAAATAGTGACAAAGTGTATTAGAAATCAACTACTCACTGCAACAGAAATAAAAAAAACATAAGAAATAAAATTTTTAAGGAAAAAATCTTATAAAATTACCTTATTATCTTATAATACTAGAGAATTATTAAATAAATCTGGAAGAGTCAAACAAGGGTGGGAGAATAAGAATTAATGCAAAGTTAAGAGAAATTTGTCTAAGAATATAGTTTCATGACTCTTCAGTCAATACCTAAGTATTTATCAAGTACCCATGTAACTCACTACATTTCCTGCCACATAGAAACTCTAAAAACAGTGTAACGCTGTTCCTTAAAAATGCCACCCCTTTACAACATGACAATCTATAATAATAAAAGCGTAATATGCTAATTAGACCCGATGTCCTTCCTTCCGGACAAAGCTGCAGCAGGTGGGGGCCGCCGCAAAGGCAGCAGAGGCCCCTGGCCATGGCAGCGGTGGGCGGGGGCCAAGGCCAAGGCCCTTGCATGAATTTAGTGCATCGGGCCTCTAGTATTGTGATAAAATGCTAAACTGACAAAACGTACACTAGATGTTAAATTAGGTAGCAAAAAGCAGTGTTTAATTACATTATCAAAGTAGGATCTGAGAGGGGGAATTCCCAGCTTTAGGATGTTTACTTTGGTGGTGGGGATGTAAATGAAGAAAATAGAAAGAAGGAAGAAAATTTGGAAATTCATGAAAAGAATAGGTGGGCTAAGAAAGATTCCACCATAGAAAAAGTGGTAGTATGGCAAAAAATTTATAAGATCTACAGTGTATGGAACCTAGAGGAAAAATACTTGTTTCTTTTTTAACTTAAGTAAATGGTTCTTAACCAAGGTACTCATAAGAATAGCCTCGTTTTGTTCTGAATGCACATTGCCATGCTCTACTCTAGAGAGTTTGATTTGGAAGGTCTGAAGGTCTAAGCATAAGTACTTTTTAAAAACTTCCTAGGTGATTCTAATTTTTAATCCACTGGATTCTAGAACCAAAGAGTTAACTGATTAAGATATTTAGATGAATTCATTTTACATGAAATTGTTAGACAAGATAGATATTTTAATTAACATGTCATAATCTTAGAATTAACAACAGAAAAAAATACTTCAAACTGCAAGATTCTAAATGTCTTACACCTTAAAATTATTTTGTCTTACAGCTTTTGTGAGTTCCTGGTCCAGTTCATGAATCCTGTCAGAAGATCCTTCCAATTGTTGTAATTCGTACTTCACATTTTTCAGCTCATTCTGCTTCTTACTTAGAATTTCTGATTTCAACTCAATTATTCTTCCCAGTCCAATTTTCTTATCCCTTATCTCATCTATCTGTTTTTGTTTCAGAGTTTCTTTTTCTGCAAAGTCATTCTAAATACATATAAGAAAAAGTATTAACAATTTTTTCACTCCATAATTCATTAAGTGACAGTTTCCTCATTATCAAAGTAACACATGCACACTAAGGAAAATATTAAAAAGTTAAAAATATGGAATGGCTAGCACCCACAGACAATCATTTTTAACTCTGAGCAAACCTTTTCTTTACTTTTTCTGGTAAAAGAAAAAGAAATATTACTTAAAATCAAATAAAAAATATAGGTCTGCATTTCTTCATATTTTTAGCCTTATCCACATTTAAAAATTTGCTCCCATTAAAGTTTCTTCTACCTTGTATCAGATTCTATCCTAACACTAACCCCAAAATATAAGAAAGTAAGGTCTATCCAAAAATTAAAACAACTAAAGATTTGGACACAAACAAAAGAAAATAACAATATTTACCATCAGTTGGCTAGCAGTTTCTTCTTCCTTTTCTTGTCTCTCTCTTACAAGTTTGTGAAAATTTTTAATCTGTCTTTCACTGAATGGTCCATGCTCAAAGCCATCCAATTCTAACTGTGATGCCAAAGACTGAATTAATGAATCTCTAGCTCGGATATTTTCTTGATGGCGATCTGCTTGTTGCTGTAGACGACCTTTATTATTATTATTAATATGTTTTTATTAATTTCAGAGAGAAAGGGAGAAGAAGAGAGAGAATCGTCAATGATGAGAGAGAATTATTGATCAGCTGCCTCCTGCACCCGCCCCCCCTGGGGATTAAGCCCACAACCCGGGCATGTGCCCTGACCAGGAATCGAACCGTGACCTCCTGGTTCATAGGTCAACGCTCAACCATTGAGACACATGGACTGAGCTGTAGATGTAATTCTTTTTTTAGCTGATTTTTAAAAAATTGAGATAATCATACATTAACATGTAGTTGTAAAAAAAATACAGCAAGATCTCTTATATTCTGTACCCTGTTTCCCCAAATAGTAACTATGATATTGTAATATAATTAGAAATACACATTTGGTCTTTGTCCCTGGTTCCTGGCACTGATCTCCTAAAACTCTTAGAATTTCAGATAGAATGTCTTTGTTTGGTTGTTGTTGTTAATCCTTACGATATTTTTTCCACTGATTTTTAGAGAGTGGAAGGGGAGAGAAAGAGAGAAACATCGATGTAAGAGAGACACATCAGCTGGTTGCCTCCAGCATGTGCCCCGAAAAAGAAAGGCCTGGGGATCAAATCAGAGACCTTTCTGTGAATGGGCCAATGGTCTAACACCAGCCAGGGCAAGAGAGGAGTGTCTTTTGTTATTCATTACTAGGGGCCCAGTGCACGAAGATTCGTGCACAGAGGGTGGGGGAAGGGTGGGTCCCTCAGCCCGATTTGCACCCTCTCCAATCTGGGAGCCCTCAGAGGAGCCGTCTCAAATCTGGGAGTTTCTGTCTGTCTTTGCAATCATATGAGCGAATTGTCTGAGACCCCAACCCAGTTTGGTTTGCTGCTCACAGAATTACAGAGGCATTTTTTTTTCTTTGCTTCATTGGTGGAGATTTCCTGGAAGTTTTAGTATATCTTCCCTTTAATTTTTCCTAGACACTCTGATTTCACTTATGTCTCTCACCTTTGCTTTCTCTCCATCCCCCACTGCAACAGTAACTTGCTCCAGGCTCACTTTGCTCTAGTGCAGTGGTTCTCAACCTTGGCTGCACATTAGAATCACCTGGGAATCTTTTTAAAATCCTGATTTCTGGGCCTCATCCTCCGGAAATTCTGTTTCTTTGTTATGGGGTGGGGCCACAACATTAGTAACAAAGAAACAGAATTTCCGGAGGATGAGGCCCAGAAATCAGGATTTTAAAAAGATTCCCAGGTGATTCTAATGTGCAGCCAAGGTTGAGAACCACCGTCTTATAAGAACTCTTGTGATTATATTGGTCCCACCTGGATAATCCAGGATACTCTCCCCATCTGAAGATCCTCAACTTAACTACACCTGCAAAGCCTCTTTTGCCACATCCTATGTAATCCTATATAATAAAAGGCTAATATGCAAATTGTCCCCTCAACTGGGAGTTCGACCAGGGGGCAGGGCCAGTAGGCCAACCACCCATGGCCCCTCCCCCTGGCCAGCCAGGCCTAATTGGCCCCAAGTGGGGCGGGTGGGCCAGACCCCACCCATGCACGAATTCGTGCACAGGGCCTCTAGTAAGATAATATATTCCAAGTTCTGAGGATTACAATATGGATAATTTTGGAAGGAGTCATTAGTCTACAACAGACATATACATGCTGGCATGGCTGTCCTAGACTCTAGGAGATCCGTCTGCCACCAGAACTACGATTCCCAGCATTCCTGGTGCTCCCCGGGTTCTGGGCTTCTGCTTCTGGTCCTGGGGCTGCCACCAGAACTACTATTCCCAGAATTCCTGGTGCTCCCCGCACTCTTGGTTTTCCCTTCCTGCTCTGTCTCCATCCCACGGCCTCCCACTCTGCCAAGTCCTCCAAGCCGCCAGCTTTCCCTCTCTGCTCTCTGGCGGCTTGGGGAGCCAAGTTCCCCAAGCTGCTCCACTCTCTGCCGGCTCTCCCTCTCTGCTCTCAGCGACCAAGGGAGCCACGCCCCCCCCCCAAGCCTCTGACTCTCCTGCTCTGCTCTCTGCCAGGCAGCTTTGGGGGAGCGACCAAGGGAGCCACATCCCCCCAAGCCTCCAGCTCTCTCACTCTGCTCTCCACCTGTGTATGCAAATTAACCCTCCATCTTTGTCAGGTTAATTTGCATGCTCACGCCTGATTGGCTGGTGGGCATCACGGAGGTACGGTCAAGTTACATGTTTCTCTTTTATTATTATTCATTATAAGTCTCTTTCTACCACACCGTAGTTTATTCTAATGAAGTGACTCCTGGAGGGTGAGACCTGGTTATCAGAGGAGCCTACTATGTGATTAGAGAATAAGAATTTTCAGTACTCTCCTCCCCAACTTTGGGGAGAAGTTTGGTTATCAGAGGAGCCTACTATGTGATTAGAGAATAGGAATTTTCAGTACTCTCCTCCCCAACTCTGGGGAGAAGTTGAAGATTCAGTTCAATCGTCAATGGTCAATAATTTAATCAATAATGATTACATAGTGGAACTCCCATAAAACCCCTAAAGAAGGAGCTTCAGAGCTTCCAGGTTGGTGAACACATGGAAGTGCTTAGAAAGTGCAACGCCCCTTCCCCATACCTTGCTCTATACATCTGTTCCATTTGGTTGTTTCTGAGCTGTATTCTTTATAATAAACTAGAAATTGTGTTTCCCTGAGTTCTATGAGCTATTATAGAAAATTATTGAATTTGAGGAAGGGGTATAGAAATGTCTGATGTATAGCCAGTGGTCAGAAGAACAGGTGACAGACAACCTGGACTTGGCAACGGCCACTGGAAATGGAAGGCAGTCTCACAGGACTGAGCCCTCAATCTGTGGGGTCTGTGCTAATTCCAGACAGTTAGTGTCAGAACTAAATTAAATTACAGGACACCCAGTTGCCACGAATCGGAAAATTGCTTGGTGTGGAAAAATGCACTCACCTGGTATTAGAATTATTTTAAGCAGAAAACTGTGTAACATTTTAGTAACATTTTGCAAAACTATAAAGTAAATCCTCACTTAAAGTCATGGATAGATTCTGCAACTTTAAATGGAATGACATATAATGAAACCAAATTTACCATAGACTACTTGATATAGACAAGAGTTAAGTTCCTATGCCTCTCAAAAACATTATAATAAAAGTTATTCGAAGGACCTGCTGTAGTGTCATTATCAACCAGGATACAGACACTGATACAACCCTTCAAACTTATTCAGATTTCCCAGTTTTACTTGTATTCATTTGTATGTGTGTTTATTAAATTCTATATATTTGTATCACCTGTACTGGCTCATATCTACCACAACAGTCAAGATACCGAACAGTTTCAATACCACAAGAATCCCTTTTGTTGCTTTTATAACTATACCCACAGTAACTTTTTTCCTGCCCCTCCTCCTACTTAGTAAGCCTAGCAACCACTTATCAGTCCTCCACTTCTAAAATTCTGGCATTTCAAAAATGTTACATAAATGGCAATACACTGTATATATTTTGAGATTGACTTTTTTTCACTCAGCATAATTCCCTGGAGATTCATCATTCATGCTGAAAATGCATAATATTACAATAAGAAAGACCAAGTAAATACTTTACCCTACCCTGTTCAACAAGTAGTTCTGATTTTTCTTGATTGAGAAGCCTAGATTCTTTATTTAATTTTTCCAGTTCACGCTGACAGTCTACCAATTTCCTTTCTTTCTCCCTTATTGTTCTCTGGTGATTGAGATATAAATCATTTAGTTGCTCATCAGTCCCTTGAAAAACCTATGCAAAACCAAAATAAAGAGCTTTAATAAGTATAAGAAGATATCACTCTGAGGTACAAAGTATGAAAAAAGTATTCAGTATCCTTCCTCTTAACATATACTTGGAAGTAAGGCAAACATCATAAGGATTTTCTTTCAAAATGAGTGGCAAAATGGATTAAAATGAGGTTCACTATAATAACCCCAGAATTTTAAAGAAGAACAAAATTCTGTCACCACAAACCTTTTCCATTTTCTGTTCCAGTTCACTATTATCTTTCTCCATTTGCTTCTTTCGGCTTTCCAAGGCTTTAATTTCATTGTCAAGTTTCATTATTTTAGAGAGATTGTGTTCAATTTCTTTGAGACGATTCTGGAAATAAACAAACACTCTACGATAAATAAAATTCTCTATAGTTTACAACACAGATGGATAAAGAGAAATACATAAGATGTGCCAGGGTCAGGCACTTGGTAAAAGTGATCTCATTTAATGTGAACAATCCTGTAAAGGGGGTATACAGAAACTAAGGATCGGAGACATTAAGTAACTTGCCCAACTCCTCATAGCTAGTAAAGAAAAGCAGTAAACTCCAAATCTAACTCCAAAGCCATGTCCCATCTTCAACACCCCCAAAAGTCATTCATTAATTGAGTACTTAGAGCCACATTATGCAAAGTACCACATTTTAAGAATTTAATCCTCAAAAGGTTAGCTATTTAATGTATTTTAAAAAGTTAGGAAAACTGAGTGGGCTAGAGACTCAGGGTGAGTCACCAGTGCATTCTGAGCCTGTAGGCAAATTTACATGGAAGATTATACTTTAATTCAAAGTTGGCTCAAGCACAGAGGACTTTGAACAAGTGAAATGTGATAAATAACCTCAGTGGTCTGCTTCCTGGGATAGCTGGTTGCCTCATCTCCTAGGAATATGTGTGACCTGGTTCAGAGCATTCTCCTTGGGTGATGCTCTTCTACTGCCATTACATTTCCAAGGCTGACCGATTCCTCTTACAAGACATTTGTAGAACCTGATTTTTAAACTAACGCATTACTACAGTGCTTATTTATTGTAAGCTTTCAAAGCTGCACCAAAATGCATCCTCAACTTTAATGTCATTTAATAAAATTGTATCAAACCATCTCGTGATTTGTAAATTAATCAGTAGCATGTAATCACTATAAAAATAGGAATTTTGTTCACTAATGTATCACTAGCACATATAATAGGTGTTCAGTATGTTAGCTGAAAAAGGATTTTAAAAAAGTAATTTTATATTTACAGTTACAGCTATCATGACTGAATGCCTACCAACTTACAGACATTGTACTAGCTGTTGCTATACATTCTCTTTAATCCTATGAGACTATGTACTAGGTAGGAGACTTGGAGGACTTAACTTGTATAAAGCTACATATATACTTAACAATAAGAGATGAGACTGGGATGCAGAGTTGTGTAATGGTTATGACCTAGGCTTTGTGTGCTGGAACAATTAAACATCTGTATGCAAAAAAGCAAACCTCAACCCTACCTCGCACCATATTTTAAAATTAACCCGAAATAGGGCATATACTTAAGTGTAAGAACTCAAACTATAAAATGTCAAGAAGAAAATACAGAAAAAAAATCTTTGTGTCAGGAAAAGATTTCCTAAGAAAAAAACTATAAAAGAAAAATTGATAAACTGAACTTCATAAAAACTAAACTCTTGCCCTTTGAAAAGCAGTTAACAAAATAGGCTTTGTGTGCTGGAACAATTAAACATCTGTATGCAAAAAAGCAAACCTCAACCCTACCTCGCACCATATTTTAAAATTAACCCGAAATAGGGCATATACTTAAGTGTAAGAACTCAAACTATAAAATGTCAAGAAGAAAATACAGAAAAAAAAATCTTTGTGTCAGGAAAAGATTTCCTAGATAAAAAACTATAAAAGAAAAATGGATAAACTGAACTTCATAAAAACTAAACTCTTGCCCTTTGAAAAGCAGTTAACAAAATATTTGCAAAATATGTATTTGATAAGGACTTGTATCCAAACTATCTGAAGCACTTTTAATATTCAGCTTGTAAGACAAAAAAATTTGAAAATAGCCTTGACCAGTGTTGCTAAGTAGTTAGAGCGTCATCTCTCTCACATCAATGTTTCTCTCTTTCTCTGTCTCTCTTCCCTCCTCCCTCCCTTCCTTCCACTCTTTTTGAAAATCAATGGGAGAAAAATGTCCTTGGGTGAGGATTAAAACATTTTTTTGAAAATAGCCAGAAGAATCAAAGACACTTTACCCAAAACGATATTCAGATGGCGAATAAACACATACAAAGGATGCTCAACATCCAAAGACATTAGAAAAATTAAAGGCACAATGAAAAAAAAATACTCAAGAGATACAACCTATCTAATGTAATAGCTGAAATAAAAAAGGACTAACAATGTAAGAGCTGAAAAGGATGCAGAGCAACTTCAATTGTAAACATTCTTGGTAGGACTATGAAATGGTACAGCCACTTTGAAAAGTGGCAGCTCACAGTGTTAAACATATACTTACCATACATCCTATCAACTCCCCTCCTGGAGAGTTACCCTAGGAAGAAACATACTACAAAGACCCATACACAAGTTTATAGCAGTTTGATTTGTAATAGCTAAAAGCTGGAAACAACCTAACGTCCATCAATCAGGGAACAGATGGACATACTGTACTATAGCCATACAGTAAAATAACCTCAGCAATGAAAAGGAGTAACTACCCAAATGTGCAAGAGACTAATTAAAAAGCAACATGCTAAGAAGTCAGATGCAAAAAGCTACATAAGCTATGATTCCATTTATGTGACAATTCTGGGAAAGACAAAACGAATCAGTGGTTACCAAGGGCTGGGGATGGAGGGAGAAGACTGACTACAAAGACTTAAAAGAACTTTTTGAGGTGATGGAAATGCTCTGTATCTTGATTGGAGTGGTAGCAATGCTACTATATGCATTTGCCCAAACTCATTGAACTATATACTTTTAAAAGGGTTGATTTTACTATATGTAAATTATAGATCAATAAATCTGACGTTTAATAGTACGGGCATAGGAATCAGAGAGGCCTGGACTCAAATCCGGGCTTTATCCCTTACTTCCAACATGAAAACCTGTGCCTCAGTTTTCTTTCCTAAAAACCTCACAGGATTAATGTGGAGCTTACAAAATACATTTTAAAGCACTCTGATCAGTGACTGACATACAGCTGGCCCTTAATGAATACCTTTTGAACAGTCTAACCAAGAGAAATGGATTGAATCTTCAAAACACTGATTACAGGCTTACCTCATTTTATTGTGTTTCATTTTATTGCACTTCACAAAGTTGCGTTGTTTACAAATTGGAGTAGAGCCTATCCACCAGCAAAAATATTACAACTCATTTTATTGCAGTAGTCTGGAACCAAACCCACAATGGTACTCTACTTCTCAAAAACTTCTTAGCTTCCCTCAGTCAGTGTTTTCACTGCCTCTTGGTGGCATTAACATTATCTGGGCTTGAATTGTGACATCCCTAGCTACTTCATTTTTTAAATCTAGCCCATCACCAGATGCTGTGGATTCTTTTTTTGACACTTGTGTTTTGGCTCTATCTCCAGAGCACACAATCTAATAAAAGGAGCTAAGACAAATTTGTAAGCAACAAAAAATATAGCAGAGTGCTTAAAGCTTAGGCATTAGTGTGAAATGAGACAAATGAATAGGGTAATTGGGCTATTATATAACTAGTAGCCCTGTGCACGAATCCGTGTGCCAATAGCTCGCTGCAGCTCTCCAGTAGCTCTCTGCCCGCTGCCCCACCCTCTGGTAGCTCCCCGTTCCCCCTCCCCACCTCATAGCTTGCTGCCCTGTCCCCTCCTGTAGCTCTCCACCACCCGCTTGTAGCTCGCTGTCCCACCCTCCTGCTGATCCATGATCCGGTCGTTACATGGTCGGCCAATACACTTTATGACCATTTGCATATTACATCTTTATTATATAGGCTTAGTGGTCTGGTGCACAAAATTCATGCATGGGGGAAGGGAGGTCCCTTAGCCTTGCCTGCACCCTCTCCAATCCGGGACCCCTCAGGGGATGTCCGACTGCCGGCAGTTGGACATCCTTCTCGCAATCTGGGACCACTGGCTCCTAACCACTCGCATACCTGCCTGCCTGATCACCCCTAACCGCCTCTGCCTGCCTGCCTGATCTTTCCTCTAACTGCTTGCTCCCTTGTGCCGGCCTGATCTCATCCCTAACTGCCTGCTCCCCCATACCCCTAACTGCCCTCCCCTACCGGCCTGATTACCCCTAACCACCTCTGCCTCGGCCCCCGCCACCGTGGCTTTGTCCAGAAGGATGTCAGACGTCCAGTCGATCCGGTCTAATTAGCATATTACCCTTGTATTAGTAGAGATGACTATGAACTTGTGTGTGTGGAAAAATAAATAAGTGTTTTTGAACTTGAAAATAAATTTCTCAAGTAGTTTCCACTGATAGAAAGAAAGAAAAACAGGGCTAAATGAGCCAATGTGGTGGGATGGAAATAAAGTAGTTTGTGAAAGAGTTCTTAAAGACTGGGGGAATCTGTAAAAATGGTTAAGAATGAATTATAGTGCAGTAGTGAAATGAAGCTATCCCTAGATGGCTGCTGGGAAGGTGACTTGATCCAAACTTTATGCTGAGTTCTATGAAGGAAAGAATTCTCAAATATTAGAGCTAAAAAAGGACTTTGGAAATAACCCACTTAATAAATACTACTGACCCACCTGCTATGTGCCAGGCACTGGACTAGGCTCTGAAGAGAATAAGATTAAAACCTTGGAGAACTAGTCAAATTAAACAAAGAAATTTACAAACACCTCAATGTTTGCTACAATCTTGGAATCTTGGCACCACTCAAATAAATATCAGATATTATCCCAGCCTATCTTGACATATTTCCTATTTAAATGCTCTACTTCAGCTATATGAATTTCCTTGATAGTGTTCAAAGATAGCTTGCATTTTACTGTCCCTATATGTCTCTAATTACCTACCCATTTTTGGTTTAAAACATACCCCAAATTTAGTCTCATAAAGTCCTTTCTGGCCACCTCAGAGCTTACAGCTCTAATCTAGTAAGATACAGCATACTTGTCATTCTTTTGTCTACTGAACTAAATTCTAAACCCATTAGCTCTTCATAATCTGACTGTAATAATCTCTTACTCCTTTCACCCTGATTTACTTAACCCAGGCTCTTCTCACACAATCCTGTTTTGATAAGCTTGTATGTGTGAATATATACTTATATACATGTGAATATATGCACATATATATTATATATATGCAAAGTTTTTGGTTGGATGTGTCTGGGAGGCCAAAAATAGTAAGTGGGAAGAACATTTCTTACTTTAAATTAATATTCTTCTGTAATTTTTTTCATTGTGAGCATAGATTACTTTTAAAGAAAAAAAATGCAGAATAGCCCTGACCGGTTTGGCTCAGTGGATAGAGCATCGGCCTGCAGACTGAAAGGTCCCAGGTTCGATTCCGGTCAAGGGCATGTACCTTGGTTGCGGGCACATCCCCAGGAGGTGTGCAGGAGGCGGCTGATCGATGTTTCTCTCTCATCGATGTTTCTAACTCTCTATCCCTCTCCCTTCCTCTCTGTAAAAAATCAATAAAATATATTTTTAAAAAAATGCAGAATAAATACAAACATACATAAAATGCCTTCCAATCTGTTGATATAATTTTCCCATTCTTTAAGGCCCAGCTCAGCCACGCTTCCTCCCTGGACACCTTACAACAGATTTATATTAAATCTTATTAGTTAAAGATTTATATCACTTTTTAAACAGCGCTATTGGGATATAATTTACATACCCTACAACTCATCCACTTACAGTGTGCAATTCAACGTTTTTTAGTGTATTCAGAGTTGTACAACCATCACCATACTCTATTCTTAGGACATTTTCAATTTCTAAACAGAAACCCTGTATTCATTAGCAGTCACTATTCATTCCTCTCTACCACCTACCCATGGCAATCACTAATCTATTTTCTATCGCTATCGATTTGCCAATTCTGACCATTTTAAATAAATGGAATCATACAATATGTGGTCTTTTGTGATTGGCTTCTTTCACTTAGCATGTATGAGAACTTCATTTCTTTTTATGGCTAAATAATAATCCAATATATGGATATGCCATATTTTATTGATCAGGTATTTATGACATCTGAGTTTTCATTTTTTACTATTATGCATAATACTGCTATGAACATTCCTATACAAGTTTTTATGCAGATTTATGTTTTAATTTCCTTTGAGGTTATATGAGAATTCATGTTCAACATTTTGAGGAACTTGCTGAACTATTTTCTAAAGTGGCTGCACCATTTTACATTCACACCAGCATGTATAAGAGCTCTAATTTCTTCACATCCTCACCAACACTTATTTTTTTTATTTATACTCATTTCAGTAAGTATGAAGTGGCATCTCATTGTGGTTTTAATTTGCATTTCCTGATGAATACTGTTGTCAAGCATCTTTTCATATGCTCATTGGACACATATCTACTTTGAAGAACTACCTATTCAGAGTCTTTGCCCATTTTCAAACTATTATTCATTTATTATTGAGTTATGTGTTATTTTTATGTTCCAGATACAAGTCCCTTGTCAGATACATAGCTTGCAAATATTTTCTCTTAACAAGGGAGATACGTTCTGACAAATGCATTAAGTGATTTTGTCACTGTGCAAATATCACAGAGTACACTTACACAAAACTAGGTGGCATAACCTACTACATACCTAGGCTCTAGGGCAGTGATGGCGAACCTTTTGAGCTCGGCATGTCAGCATTTTGAAAAACCCTAACTTAACTCTGGTGCCGTGTCACATATAGAAATTTTTTGATATTTGCAACCATAGTAAAACAAAGACTTATATTTTTGATATTTATTTTATATATTTAAATGCCATTTAACAAAGAAAAATCAACCAAAAAATTGAGTTCTCTTGTCACCTCTGACACGCGTGTCATAGGTTCGCCATCACTGCTCTAGGGTATAGCCTATTGCTCCTAAGCTACAAACCTATATAGCATATGACTATACTGAATACTGAAGGCAGCTATAACCCAACAGTATTTGTATATCTAAACACAGAAAAGGTACAGTAGACCCTTGAACAACATGTGTTTGAATTGCATAGGTCCACATATACCCACTTGCCATGAATGGAGCTTGCAGGATTGGAAGTTGCTCTGGGTGAGTGAGTGAATGAGTGGTGAGTAAATGTGAAGACCTATGACATCACTGTACACTTTGTAAACACTGTACACTTAACCTACACAAAAATAATTTAAAAATATTTTTCTTCAAGTTAACCTTAGCTTACTATAACCTTTTTTACTTTGTAACCTTTTTTTTTAACTCTTTGATTCTTTTGTGATAATACTTAGCTTAAAATACAAACTTCTAACTTTTTTTTTTACTTCTTCAACCTTTTTTGTTGTTATTGTTAAAACCTAAAACACAAACACACATATTAGCCTAGGCCCGTGGTCGGCAAACTGCGGCTCGCGAGCCACATGAGGCTCTTTGGCCCCTTGAGTGTGGCTCTTCCACAAAATACCAAAAAATACCACGTGCGGGCGCGCACGTACAGTACTGTTGAAACTTCATACCCCGTGCGGGCGCGCACGTACAGTGCGATTGAAACTTCGTGGCCCATGCGCAGAAGTCGGTATTTTGTGGAAGAGCCACACTCAAGGGGCCAAAGAGTCGCATGTGGCTCTCGAGCCATAGTTTGCCGACCACTGGCCTAGGCTAATATCACTGTCTTCCACCTCCACATCTCATCCCAATGGAAGGTCTTGAGGGGCAATAACACACATGGAGCTGTCATCACCTATGATAGCAATCCCTTCTTCTGGAATAACCTAAAGGACCTGCCTGAGGATCTTCTTAAGTAGGTGTCACTCTTTTCAGAAATATGTTCATGGTGGTTTGCTTGGTTTCATCATAGATTTGCTTGTAAGCAGATAATGTACCATGAATATTCCTCTCTATTAATGAAAACCTTTTGGTGTTGGGGTCCATGTTATTAGACTTTTTAAGGAGCCAGTTGAAATCTGCAAAAGCTTCTGCTAAAGGCTTCACTAAGAATATTCTTGGCGGGCGGGGGTTCTTCTTTTTCTTCTCCTGAACTTTCCTTTTTTCTTGCCTCTTATTCTATGTGTTCCTATTCCAGTTCTAACAACTCCTCATTAGTCAGTTCCTCCAGAACCACCTCTAAGAGCTCTTCCATGTTAAAGTTGTTTGCTATCTCAACCATAGTCTTGTTGATTTTTGTAACCTCCTTATCCTGGCAACTTCTTAGAAGTCATGGATGAACCCTTTAAGTGTCTTCTTCCAGATGCCATTCATACACTCCTTGGTGACATCACCCCAAGCTCCAGCAAGGTTCCTAATCCTCCCAGAATTGCATCAGTGTCTTCTCAGCTGCAGCAATAGCCTGGGCAAAGGTCCCCCTCAGGAAGAAGGTCTTAAAGGCTACAATTCCTTGATACATTGGTTAGATCAAACAGGTGATATTTGGAGGAAAAACACCACTTTGATACTGGGATGAAGATCACCAATGAAAGGAGGATGTGCAAGAACACTATCATCAATAAGCAGAATCTTGATAGGTCTATGTTATTTTCCAAATACTACTACTCCATTTTGTGGGCACGGCAATTCAGGAGGGCATTTTGGAAGAGCAGCTGGGTCATCCATGACTTCTTGTAACTCCTGCAATACACTACCAGTTTGTGTTCTCTGATATGCTTGTAGGCCCTTGGGTTTTCACTGTGCCAGATCCAAAGAGTTTCAATTTGCTCCTGATATACTGTCTCAAAATGAGACTATTATTCTGTCCTTAAAAGCCTGGAAACTTGGCATTGACGTGGCCTTCTTATGGATAAAAGTCCTTCCAGGCATCTGTTTCCAGAATAGAGGGGTTTCATCCATATTGAATATTTGCTCTGGCAAGTAATTTTCCTCCAAAATCAACTTCTCTAGAGTTTCCAAAAATTCTTCAACTGCTTTCACATCAGCACTCACAGATTCACCACTCACTCTCACATCATGGAATGAATAACTATTTTTGAATAGTTTAAAGCGCCCACAGCTAGCAGTAAAATCAACATGATAGTAGGGTCCAGCCTTTTCTTTTAACATCACAATCCTTTTGCTTTGGCTGTGATCAAGGTGCTGAGAAGAATACACTTCTGTGTCTGGTCTCCAATTCAGATCATGTCTGATGTAGGCCCCTTCTTTAACCCTTTGAGTGCCAACCAATATCCTAGGAACTATGCTAAAATTGCCAAGGCATTTTTGCTGATTTTACAGTTTAGGAAAAAAATTATGAATCGCAAGTAAATGAAGTTACATATTCAATATCTTCCACAAAATCGTCATCTTCACAGCAAGAATTGACATATTTAGCAATATCATCATCACTAATAAAAGCAGACTTAGAACTGGACACTGCAGGAGGAGCGCGATAGCGTTCTCTGGCACTCTAGGGGTTAATTTTTGTTAGTCTTGCTGCCTTCAATGAAGCAGATCCTTTAATAGTTTTCATCACTGTGCTCTTGTTCTTTAAGACTTGTGCTATGGTAGAATGGGACATGCCTGACTGAAGAACAATGAGTATCACTGATTTTCCACCTGTATAGTCCTTAATTACTTTTAATTTCATTTCCAGGTCAATCCCTCAATGTGACCTCTTACCAGCAACATTAGCAGTAGATTCTGTACACGTAGGAGACATGCTGAACAAAATAACATGAGATTAAATCAAGCACAAGAGACACGTTGAACACGAGTTGTATGAAGCTACTGCTGGTGTTAACAAGGCATACTGTTCTATAGCAAAAATTTTTTTATAAGTAAAAAGAGTACACCCTAAAATAATGATAAAAAGTACAATGTAGTAAATACATAAAACAGTAACATAGTAATTTATTACCATTATCAAGTATTATGTACTGTACATATTTCAAGAAATATATGTATCATTCAAATTCATAACAAAATAAAGTACATGCAGCGGTTCTCAACCTGTGGTTTGCGACCTCTTTGGTGGTCGAACAACCCTTTCACAGGGGTTGCCTAAGACCATCCTGCATATCAGATATTTACATTACGATTCATAACAGTAGCAAAATTACAGTTATAAAGTAGCAACGAAAATAATTTTATGGTTGAGTCACAACATGAGGAACTGTATTTAAAGGGCCAGAAGGTTGAGAACCACTGAGTCATAAGGGGTGAGTGCTACCATGGTAAAAGGTGACTTTCTCCTTAGCATATAAGAAATCAAATTACCTTCAGTGGATCAAGTTCATTCTCATAGGATTTGACAATTTCTTTTGAAGATGTTAACTGGGCTTCCTTACTAGTAATCTGATCGCGGATCTCACAAGCTTTTTCCTTATTTTGCTTCAGATATTTTAGTTCTGTTTGACATTCTTTTACTTTCTGACCTTGTGTCTGGCGTACCTGCCTAAGTGTTTCCAAGGCCTTAATGTACCTATGAAGATATTAAAAAAAATTTCTGGCTAAGTAAATGATAGTATATTCATACAATGAAATATTATGCAGTCATTAAAAGTTTTTAATAACTTGGAAAATGCTTATGACATATGGTAAGTGAAAAAGTTACATATACACTGTCAATCAGGTAGTTAACATGCACAGAAAGAAAACTGAAAGGAAATATGCCCACTGGTTGCTACTGAGAAGTAATAATTAATGACTTTCTTGCTTTTAAAATTTTATCTGTTTTAAGAAAGACATATCCAAATTGCAATCATATCAATAACTTAATGGGCTACAAAGTCTAATTAAATGTTACAAACCTTGTTGCTGAAAAAATCTCATCAAATTTTTGCTTCAAAGCCTTTCCTTCACTTAAAGGCCAATTAGAATCTTCTTGATGACAGAAAATAACATTATTTAGCACAGACTTGGAAACCCCAAGAGAACTTATCATCTCTCGGTCAATTTCTGCACACTTAGAGCTGAGACTGACCTTTTCACCATGCCTATAGAAAATGAAAATAAAGAATTTATGTAAAATAACCTCCAGTTGTACCTATTCTATTGCTTAAATCAATCCTTTATGTTATACTTGTAAAAAAAAAAAAGTCCCTTCATTCATCCCTCTTACAATAGCTTCCTCATGTTTAAGAAGTATTCTGAAATAATTCAGCAGTTCACTGAGAAAAGAAGTACGTAAAACTGTGTGGTTCAGAAAAAGATGTAAGAATTTATGTAATATGTTTTTACATATTTGGATTTTTAGTTACAATCATTTAAAATACCTATAGACAATACATAGAGAAAAATAAACTACCTCCCATCCCTAGAACTTAAAAATAAGAAAAATAAGGGTCTTAAGAGAATAGAACAAAACATGATAATCCAGAGCAGACAGGCAAAGGTGCCTTAAACAAAAACATGTAAAGACTGTGTAGTTTAGATAAGGGGTTGTTTAATAACAGACACATGGTAAAAGGAGAGTAAAGGCAAACAAACCTTAGTGGTACCCATCTAGCAAATCCAGGGAGGATTCTTAATCAGTAGACCTCAAGTTCTAGGGTCACACTGCCAAAGCAATACAATAAAGAGAACTGCTTCGGGGTCTCTTAAATGAGATCAGTATACCCAGAGCGAGGAGCATCCTTGTCCTTGGATTCCAAGAGATCTCTCAGTATCTTTCAGCAGAAGGACAAATCTACCATTTTCTTTCATATCTTCTGTCCAGTATCTGTTAACAACTAGATGAGGTAGGCAGAAGCAGTGTCGATCTTTCCTGTCATTTATATATTCCCTTATGTATGTTTAAAACATTACACTGAATGAAATGAGAATGTTTTGTAGGGGGATTGAATGGACACAGATAGAGCAGGAAGTTATATTAGACCAGGAAAAGATAATGGTAGCTTGAACTGGAATGGTCATCATAGAGAGAGAAAGAAGAAGACTAAAAAGACATTCAGGTTAAATCCACACAACTTGATAATGGACTGAATATGAAGGGCAAGGAAGATGTCAAAACAGACTTAGGGTCTCGGCTTGTGTCACTAGATAGGTAGTGGTGTCATTCACTGAGAGTAAGAGAACTGTAAGAGGTTTTTCAAGGGGAGTCAGGGGAAGGATCATGAACTTGGTATAGTTGAATCAGAGGCATCTTTGAAACAACTGGTAGAAAAATTAGAGAGGCAGTTAAGTACATGGGTCTAGAAACAGAGGTCTGACCTGGAGACATAAATCTGTGAGTTACCTATGAATACACAGTAAATTGAGCAATAGGTACAAATGAGATTATCTAAGAAGAGAATATAGAGCAAAAATGAAAGGGGATCTAGGACTAAGTCTGTACAGCTCCAACTTTTATTGGCTGGGTAGAAGTTAGCTTTAAGGAAAAGGGAGAGGGATCAGTGTTTCGGCATGTCATGGAAATCTAAAAACATGTTCAAGTAAGAAGTGATTAACATCTACTTTTTATTGCGTTGTAGTACATAGAACAATGGCCTTCTAAAGAGATCTATATTACAATCCCTGGAATTTGTGAATGTGTTAGTTTATGAGGCAAAGGGGAATTAAGAAGACGGATGAAATTGAAGTTGCCCTTTATCTGACTTTAAAATAGGTTATCCTGGATTGTATGGGTGGGCCAAGGTAAGGAGAGGGTCCTTAAGTTTGGGAGAGGGAGGCAGAAGAGGAAGTCAGAGTGATTCGATGTGAAAACTCTGTCCACTGTTGCTAGCTTTGAATATGGAGGAAGAGTGCCAGGAACCAAAGAATGTGGGTGGCCTCTAAAAGGTGGAGAGTGCCCAGCCGGCATGGCTCGCTGGTTGAGCGCTGACCTATGAACCAGGAGGTCATGGTTTGATTCCTGGTCAGGGCACATGCCCAGGATGCTGGTTCAATCCCTAGTAAGAGGCATGCAGGAGGCAGCAGATCAATGGTTCTCTCTCATCATTGATGTTTCTATCTCTCTTTCCCTCTCCTTTCCTCTCTGAAATCAATAAAAATATATTTAAAATAAATAAATAAAATAAAAGGTGGAAAAAGCAAGGAAACAGACTGTTCCTAGAGCCTCCAAAAAGAAACAGCCTTGCCAACACCTTGGTTTTAGATTAGTGAAACCCAATTCAAACTTCTAAATCACAGAACTACAAGATAATAAATTGTGTCGTTTTGCCTGGCCAGCATGGCTCAGTAGTTGAGTGCTGACCTATGAACCAGGAGGTCATGGTTCAATTTCCAGTTAGGGCACATGTCCGGGTTGTGGGCTCCATCTCCAGTATGGGGCATGCAGGAGGCAGCAGATCAATGGTTCTCTCTCATCAGTGATATTTCTCTCTCCCTCTCCCTTCCTCTCTGAAATCAATAAAAATATATTTTAAAAAAATAAATTTTGTTGTTTTAAGCCACTAAATTTGTGGTTTGTTACAGCAGTCATAGAAAACTAATACATGAGCTCTTAATACATATTAAGCATTTAATATGCTCTAGCACAATCCTTACATCTGTTTTAATATGTACAGTGATACTGAACCCCAATTTTACAAATGAAAAAAACAGGCTCACTCACTGTGAGGTCTATTTTATATAACCATAGCATTATCTTAATTAATACAGAGGTTATTAGTGACCTTAGTTGTAGCTGTTTCAGTAGAGGAAGGGGCTAGAGAAGGAGTGAGGAGAAAGTAAAGAAATGGAAACAGTAAGTATCAACAATTCTTTGAGAAGATTGGCTGTAAAGGGGAAGATGGAAACAGTAACCGGAGTGGACTGAAATCAAAGGTATCTGCTTAAAAGCCACTAAAAAGAACCTGCTTGAGAAGCTAGTGGCTAGTATAGTACCTCTAACACATAATAGATGCTACACATTACTGGTTAAATAAAAGGATTATTTCACTAGTTTAACAAATAAGAAATAAATGAAAAAGGAAGGGGGTAAGGTTACAGTTAAGTAATTTGCTCAACAAAGATAAAGCCTTAAATCCAGGTGGCCTAATTCCAAAATCCATACGCACTGCAAGATGACACCTGCTCTCAGTTGAAATGGACAAATTATTACTCTCTCCTACTTGTCTACTTCTCATCTCACCCATCCCTACACGATACTACCTTTTTTTCATTCAATCTATATTTGAGTGACTATGGATCTTCAATTCAGCAACTGTTCATAAATTACTCAAAAGAATGGAACATTATCAAGAAATCTTTAATGGGATCATTCTGTTTAACTGATAAATTGTAACCAAGTAAAAAAATTAAATGGTGACAGTGGGTGAGCCTGTGAATATGTAGAGGCAGGGAATATACAGGCTACTTTCTGCTCAAGTTTGCTGAGAACCTATAATTGCCCTAAAAAATAGTCTGTTAAAAAATTAATATGCTCCCCTAAAATAAACTCATAGTAGGAAAAGCCATAAAAAAACTAAAAGTCAGAAAATGAACGGATAATCAAATATAAAATAAACACCTACTTTGTTCTAGTAATGACTCCTTCCAGGGTCTTAAATTCTGTCTTTTTGCTTTTCTGAGTACACACCATAGATCTCTGCACAGCTACAAGTTCTCCATTCACATCACGAAACTGCAGACGAATCTGGGCTCTAACATCTGTTTCTTGAGCAACCTTTCAAGGTAAAATAGAAAAAAAATGCTACCTTAATAAGCATTAGAATGCTAGTTCTGAAGGAAAATACAAGCAATTTTACTGAAAATGAGTGAACAAAAGAATTTAATTTTACTGTTTGATTTATTAAAATTATATATTCCCCTATATTATTCAGCATCATTAAGAACGTAGGTGCCCTAACTGGTTTGGCTCAGTGGATAGAGTGCCCGAGGACTGAGTGGTCCCAGGTTCGATTCCGGCCAAAGGCACATGCCCGGGTTGCGGCCTTGATCCCCGGTAGAGGGCATGCAGGAGGCAGCCGATCAATGATTCTCTCTCACCATTGATGTTTCTATTTCTCTCTCCTGCTCCCTTCCTCTCTGAAATCAATAAAAAATATGTATTTTTAAAAACTCAGGTGTGTGATTTTTCAAATAAATTTTAGTTTTTAAGCACCAAAAACATTTTCTTAAAGTTTTTTAAAAATTACAAGGTTACAGAAAAGTAGAAATATAGTATACATAATTTGCCCCCAAACCACTTGAGAATAAGTTGCTCATCTGCTATCCCATTACCAATATTTCCTAGGAAACATTTCAATCATAAAAATCAGGAAATTTATATTGATATATTATACCATATAGTCCTCACATTCCATTCAAGTTTTGCCAATTGTTCCAATATGACTTTTATAACAAAAAAGCTAGTTCAAAATTACACATTGTTAATTTACACGGTTCAGAATTGCACATCATGTCTCTGGTTTCTTTCAGTTTGGAACAGTTCCTCAGCTTTTCCTTGATTTGCATACCTGATAATTTTGAAAATTACAGAATGTCTCCCTATATTTGTCTTTGTCTAATATTTCTTTATGACTATAACCAGATTATGCATCTTTGGCAGGAATATTAAAGAAATGATGATATGTTCCTTTCATTGAATCTTATCAGATGAAACTTGATTTCAATTTATCTCATTACTGGGGATGTTAACAACAGTTTCTTGATAAAAACGGTTATCTGTCAGGCTTCTCCACCATAAACTTATTTTTTTCTACTTTGCTTTTAGTAAGTATTGGAGGAGAAATATATTAAGATCATACAAATATATTTATCAAGCTTTCCTCCATGAGGTTTAGCATCTAGTAATGAATGTTTTTTACTTGAATGATTACTAAATAGCTATCCAATAGTAATTTTCTAGTTCCATTATTTCTCCTACATTTATTAGTTAAGATTCTATGAACTTTCAGTAAAGATGGTAGAAGAGCTAAACGCTATGCCCACCTACTCCCATGAGCACATTAATATTACAACTAAGTTATAGAACAACCATCATTGAAAACCAGATGAAGATCAGCTGAACAGAAGTCCTATAACTAAGGACATAAAGAAGCCATGTCAAGACTGGTAAAAGGAGCAGAGACACAGAACCAGCAGGTTTCACATCCAAAGTGTAGTGATTAAGAATCAGGAGGTATTGGGGGGAGTTCTCTCTTCCCGAGACCAGCGCAGAGAGAGAGAGAGAATGTGGGGGTTGATGAATCTTGATTAGAACATGACGAGGTTTAAGGAAAAATGAATAAAACAAGACTGAGATAGAAATAGAGGGAAAGCTGGGACCGGGTGTGGCGTCTGCCCTCTGATGGAGAGGCAGACAGAGGCACAGCATCAGAAGTAAATTTAATATATATTCGAGGTAACAGGAAGTTACATCACATCTGGGTGGGTCTTGAGTTAATAGGATCCATCGCCCTTAGCACCTGGGCGGGAAAGTCAGACTGAGTGGCATCCTAGCCTCTTGACTAGGACCGCCCCCAGGGCATGGCTCTGCCTGAGCTCTGGGTCCAGCCGACAATATTTAAAAAACGTCCGAAGGTGCTAGCCAGCAGGCCTCCACAAGGAGGAATCAACCGAAGGACTTGTATGCATACATATAAGCACAACCCACAGATGCAAGACACTGGGGGTAGAAGAGGCCGGGGGGGTGGGTAGGGGAGGCCGGGGGGAGGTCAATGGGGAAAAAAAGGAGATGTGTACTACTATTTGTAATACCTTAAATAATAATAATTTTTAAAAAGGATAAGGAGGAAGAGCTGGGCTGCAGAGGTCCCCCCTGAGGAGCAATGGGTCCCAACCAGGGGCACCAGTGCCAGGAAAAGAAGTCCCCATAATACCTGGTTGTGAAAACCAGCAGGGATTGAGTACAGTGATTCAGAGGACTGCTAAAAATCAAGTTGTCTTCTTAAAGGTCCTTGCATGAACTTGTTCACTGACAAACTCACTTGTTCTGGGGTCCAGAGAAGGGACAGCAGCTTGAAAAGTGCCAGGGACATCCAGGGAGGAATTAGTTTCACAGCAAGGGCTGAAGGAGCAGGGGTCCAGGCAGCTCTCCCTGAGGAAGTGCTGATAGGCATCACTATTCCTTTGTTGAACACTCCTCTCACTCAGCCAGTGGGCACAAGTGGGCATTAGCCCTTCCTGGTGATTCCCTAAGACCCCACCCCACTCAAGTCTAGCCCTGCAGTGGCTGCTCCACACAGGGGGCCTGCCTAGGCTCATGCTGTGGACCTTCCTAAAATCTCTCAAAGGCCCACAAACCCCAAACGAGCAGCAGCTGAGTTCAGGATGCCCTGCAAGCAGCCCTAATCCCAGCATAAACAGTGACTGGTCTTCACTTGCATTGTAATTCCCATCAGGTGGCCTCAAGCCTGGAATAAGTGGTGGCCACTCTTAGTTTAAAATGTAGCTTCAACTAAGCAGCTATAGCCAGGCACAAGTTAGCACTGGCTTCAGCTTACATCAAGGTACCCATTAAAGGGTCCCAAGCCCAACGCAAGTAGCAGCTGGCTTCAGTTTGCACCATGCCATCACGCAAATGCCTCCAAGCCCTGCACAAACAGCAATCAACTGCAGATCACTTTGTAGCTCCTACTGGGTGACCTCAAGCCCAGCACAAGTGGCAATTGACCTTGGCCTACACTGGAACCTCTCCCAAAAGGCTCCAGAACCAACATACTGGGTGGCCAGCTTTAACCTACACTAAAAGCACCACCCAACCAGCTCCACAAACAACATACCAAAAGGGCAAACTCAACAGGCACCAGAGCCCACTAAAGTGATTCCCTCTTCATAGGGTCAGCTCCCACAAAACAGCTCACTCACTGTAGTCACAGCCAGTACTCAAAGCCAGTTAGTCTGAGGGTCAACCAAACCTATGACATGCCAACAGCAATCAAAGCTCAACTATAACAGAAGGGCACACACAACTCATAGAAGGGAAAACCCTAAAACTCCCAGCTGAGGTAATTAGAGAGACTGGGCTTCTGGGACCCACAGAACATGTACTACATAAGGTCACTCTGTGAAGACTGGGAGACATAGCAGGTCTACCTAATACATAGAAATAAATGCAGGGAGGCAGCCAAAATGAGGGGATGAAGAAACATGTCCTAAATAAAAGAACAGGACAAAACTCCAGAAAACAACTACATGATATAGAGACAAGCAACCTACCAGATACAAAGTTGAAAACACTGTGTAATGGATGCTCAACGAACTTAGGGGAAGATTAGATGAACTCAGTGAGGTGGAAAACATAAAAAAAGAACCGGTTAGAAATAAAGATTACAATAGCTGAAATGAAAAATACACTAGAAAGAATCAACAACAAATTACATGAAGCAGATGATCAAATCAATGATCTGCAACGCAAGATAGCAAAAAATACCCAATAAGAGCAGCAAAAAGAAAAAAAAGAATTTTAAAAACTGAGGAGAGTTTAAGTGACCTCTGGGACAACATCAAGCATACCAACATCTGCATCATAGGGGTACCAAAAGAAGAAGAGAGAGAACAAGAAATTGAAAACTACTGAAGAAATAATGACAGAAAACTTCCCTAACCTAGCAAAGGAAATAGACATATGAGTCCAGGAAGCACAGAGAGTCCCAAACAAGATGAACCCAAACAGGTCCACACCAAGACATCATAATTAAAATGCAAAAGGTTTAAAGACAAAGAATTTTAAAAGTAGCAAGAGAAAAGCAATTAGTTACATACAAAGAAGCGCCCATAAAACTATCAGCTAATTCTCAACAGAAACTTTGCAGGCCAGAAGGGATTGACAAGAAATATTCAAAGTGATGATAAGCAAGGAAATACAACCAAGATTACTCTTCCCAGCAAGGCTATCATTTAGAATCAAATGAGATAAAAGAGTTTCCCAGGCAAGAAAAACCTAAAAGAGTTCATCACCACTACACCAGTATTACAAAAAATGTTAAAGGCAAAGTAGGAAGATAATGTGTAATTATAACAATCAATTAAGGGATACACTCACAGACACAAAAGTAAAAAATGACAAAAACATAAACGTAGAAGGGATGAGCAAAAATTGTAGTGATTTTGTAATATGTTTGAAGTTAAGCAAATATCAACTTAAAACAGACTGCTACGAATATAACTTAGTATATATGAAGCATATATTAACCACAAACCGAAAATCTGTAAGATATATACTAGAAATAAAGAGAAAGGAATCCAAACAGAACACTATAGAAAGTCATAAACATACAAGAGAAGATAGCAAGAAAATAAGAAAGGAACAGGGAACTAAAATACATTAAAAAAACAATAAAATGGCAATAACTACACATCTATCAATTACTTTAAATGTAAGTGGACTAAATGCTCCAATCAAAAGACATAGAATGGCTGAATGAATATAAACCAAGAACCATACATACGTATGCTGTCTAAAAGAGACCCACTTCAGCTTGATAGACACAGAATGTAAAGGGATGAAAAAAGATATTTTGTGCAAATGTAAACAAAAAGTAAACTGTGTTGCAATACTTGTAAGAGAAAAAATAGACTTTAAAACAAAGGCAGTAACCAGAGACAAAGAAGGACATTTCATAATGATAAAGGGATCAATCCAACAAGAGGATATAACTCTTATAAACATTTATGCACCCAACATAGGAACAATTAAATATATAAAGCAAATATTGATGGACATAAAGGAAGAAATTACCAGTAATACAATAAGAGGAGGGGACTTTAACACCCCACTGACATCAATAGATAGATCATCCAAACAGAAAATCAATAAGGAAAGAGTGGCTTAAAATGACACATTAGACCAGACTGGCTTAATTAATATTTTTAGAACATTTCACCTGAAAGAAGATGATATACATTCTTTTCAAGTGTACATGGAATATTTTCCAAGATAGAATACATGTTAGGCCACAAATCTTAATAAATTTAAGACTGAAATCATGCCAACCATGTTCTCCGATGACAATAGCATGAAATTAGAAATCATTTACAAGAAGAAAATTGAAAACACACAAACACATGGAGGCTAAATAACGAGTTACTAAACAATGAATTGTTAACAATGAGGTCAAAGAAGAAATCAAAAGACACCTGAGATAAATGAAAATGAAAACATAATGACCTCAAATCTATGGGACATAGCCAAAGCAGTTCTAAGAAGGAAGTTCACAGCAATCCAGATCTACCTCAAGAAATAAGAAAAATCACAAATATACAATCTAACCTTACACCTGCAGGATCTAGAAATACAAAGCCCAAGTGAGCAGGAAGAAGGAAACAAGATCAGAGCAGAAATAAACAAAATAGAGGCTAAAAAAAATACAAAGATCAATGAAACCAAGAGCTGGTTCTTTGAAAAGATAAACAAAATTGATAAGCCTTTTGCCAGACACATCAAGAAAAAGAGAGTCCTGGCTGGTTTGGCTCAGTGGATAGAGTGTCAGTCTGCAGACTAAAGGGTCCCAGGTTCAATTCCAGCCAAGGGCACATGCCTGGTTGCAGGCTCGATCCTCACTAGGGGGCATGCAGGAGGCAACCGATCAATGATTCTCTCTCACCATTGATGTTTCTATTTCTCCCTTCCTCTCTGAAATCAATTTTATATATATATATATAAATTCATGACTGATTAAAGAAAAAGAGAGGGCCCAAATATAAAACAAAAAGACAACCTACTGAATGGGAGAAGATATTTTCCAAAAATACATCCAAAAAAGTGTTAGTATCCAAAATATATAAGAAATTCATATAACTTAACAGCAATAAAAACCAAATAATGGGCAGTGGACATGAATAGATATAAATAAGCATGGGTTTATTTCTGGGCTCAGTATTCTGTTTCATTGATCGATGTGTCTGTTTTTATGCTTTATATACTAGAGGCCCAGTGCACGAAATTCAGGCACAGGGGAGGGGTGTGTGTGTACCCTCAGCAATGCACCCTCTCCAATCCGGGATCCCTCTCACAATCCTGGACTGCTGGCTCCTAATTGCTCACCTGCCTGGTCATCCCTAACTGCCCCCTCCCTGCCGGCCTGGTCACACCTAACTGCCCACCCCGCCGGCCTGGTCACCCCTTACTGCCCACCCTGCCGGCCTGGTCGCTCCCAACTGCCCGCCTCTGCCGGCCTGGTTGCCCCTAACTGCCCCACCCTGCCAGCTTGGTTGCCCCCAACTACCTTCCCCCCGCCGGCCTAGTCACTCCTCACTGCCCCCCCGCCAGCCTAATTGCCCCCAAGTGTCCCCCCTGCCAGCCTAATCGCCCCCAATTGCCCCCCTGCTGGCCTGGTCCCCACCTGCTCCCCTCCCCGGCCTGGT
>NW_005357764.1:4905897-4914061 GCF_000412655.1 Myotis brandtii | reverse complement strand
CTGGTCAGTCCTCACGGCCCCCCCGCCAGCGGGTTGCCCCACACAGCCTGCTTGTTCAGTCGTTTGGTCATCCCTCACTAACCCCCCTGCTGGCCTGGTCGCCCCACGCAGCCTGCTATTCAGACGTTTGGTCGTCCCTCACTAACCCCCCTGCCGGCCTGGTCGCCCCACGCAGCCTGCTATTCAGACGTTTGGTAGTCCCTCACTAACCCCCCTGCCGCCCTGGTCGTCCCACGCAACCTGCTTGTTCAGTTGTTTGGTTGTGCCTCACTAACACCCCTGCCGGCCTGGTCGTAGGCAGCCATCTTGTGAGGGCATGAGGGTTAATTTGTGTACTACCTCTTTATTATATAGGCTATATTCTCTATATATAAAAAGCTAATATGCAAAGTGTCCCCTCACAAGTTCAACCGGGAGTTCGATTACTTGCTATTATGTGCGCTGACCACCAGGGGGCGGCACAGAATGAAGGAAGGCCCCGGCTGGCAGCCAGCAGCTGGCAGCTGGGGAAGGAAGGCCCCAGCTAGCAGCCGGAAGGCCCTGATTGGCCCTGATCACCAGCCAAGCCTAGGGACCCTACCCATGCATGAATTTCATACACTGGGCCTCTAGTATTTCTATAAAGATGGCATACAGACAGCCATTAGACATATGAAAAGATGCTCAACATCACTAATCATCAGGGAAATGTAAACTAAAACCAAGATGAGATATCACCTCACACCTGTCTAAGTATGTTATCAGTAAATCACAAGCAACAAGTGTTGGTAAGGACGTGGAAAAAAGAGGACCCTCGTGCACTGTTGGTGGGAATGTAATTGGTGCAGCCACTATAGAAATCAATATGGAGATTCCTAAAAAAAAAAAAATTGAGTATTACTCAGCCATAAAAGAGAATGAAATCTTACCTTTTTCAACAACATGGATGGACCTAGAGGGTATTATGCTAAGTGAAATAAGTCAGAGAACCACAAATACCTTATGATTTCATTAATATGTGAAATCTAAAAAAAAACCCAAAATAAACAAAAACAGAAACGAGCTCATAGATACAGAAAACTAACTGATAGTCATCAGATGGGAGGAGGGCTGGAGGGATGAGTGAAAAATGGGAAGGAATTAAGAAATACAAATTGCGTATTATTTTAGCAACTCATTATTATTCTCACTTGAGCTGAATAGAGAACATTTTTTAATGAATGTAAATGAATTCTGTTAGGATTTTGTTTTGCTTTTTCCTTATCAAACTCCATGTGCACCTCTTACTGGATGCCTTTTAAGAGCTTTAGCATGCCAAAGAAGTATCATTGACTATATCATGGGGATATAGTCAATGATATTGTAATAACTATGTATGGTGCCAGATGGGTACTAGACTTACCAGGGTAATCACTTTGTAAGTTGTATGTCTAATCACTATGTTGTACACCTGAAACTAATAAATTGTACGTCAACAGTAATTGAAAATAATTTTAAGATTCCACTTAAGGGCTTCACCCTCCCCCCACCTATTTTAGTTTAATTTTATATATAATGATGGACTCATTCATTCCTCACTTGGACTCCAATTCCTAACTACGCTGCCACAGCTATTTTTTTGTTGATGCCTTCCTCTCTCAGCCTTACCTACTAGCTTTTGGTTTGAATTACTTAAGAATAAAAGATGCCCTAACTGGTTTGGCTCAGTGGATAGAGCATCGGCCTACGGACTGAAAGGTCCCAGGTTCGATTCCGGTCAAGGGCATGTACCTTGGTTGCGGGTACGTCCCCAGTAGATGTGCAAGAGGCCGCTGATCAATGTTTCTCGCTCACCGATGTTTCTAACTCTCTATCCCTCTCCCTTCCTCTCTGTAAAAAAACAATAAAATATATTTAAAAAATAAAATAAAATTGCCTAACAAACTGTAGCTGGGTCAGAGAGACCCAGAACATCCAAAAGAAGGCTCAAGGCCCCAAAGAGTGCTGAGTTTTTATCTGGACAAATATTGAACTTATATGCTGTTTTTATACCTACTGGTGCTTATATTTTTCTTCTTTATTTAGTTAATGTGACAAATTGGTTTTTAAATGTCAAACAAAACTTGCATTCCTAAGATAAACCCTGCTTAGTCACGGAATATTATCTTGTTTTTTCTGTGGTTGTTTTTTTTTTTTTTAGAAAAGCAAGCATAAAATTTATTGACCGCAGCAAAAATATACTTAGAAGAGTGAAACAAGGAAGGCCATAGAAGCAACAGGAGAGCCTAGGCTGGGCTGCCTGAGCTCACTGGGAAGTCAGAGAACAGGGGGCTTTGGAGACAAGTTCAGGAGATAGCCCAAGAAGAGCTCTACTGCCCATTGCTCCCCTGGTTGCAAGTCTCATGCAGTCCCTTAGAGATTAGGGGACACATGCAGGGGAGCAGGGGGGAGAAGAGGGGCAAGGGGAATGGCACGGGCATGCTCCTTGGAGGGAGAGCACACCTGGAATATTATCTTTATTTGCATATTGCTGAACTTGATTTGCTAATATTTTGCTAAAAATTTTATGGAGATATTTATGTTCATGAATGGTATCATCTAGTTTTCTTGTGTCTTTGTCTGATTTGGGTATGGGGTAATGCTACCCTCATAAAGAGTTGGGACATTTTCCTCTCCCTCACTCTTCTGAAAGAACTGTAGACCTACTTTTGCCCACCCCTGAATATCTGTATAGAAATATTATTTCTTCCTAAAATGTTTGGTAGAATTTAGCAGTGATACCATTGGAGCCTGAAGTAAGTTCTCATTGTGAGGTTTTTAACTTTGAATCAATTTCTTATTGAGTGAACTTTGACAGCTTGTGTCCTTTAAAGAATTTTTCCGTTTCATCTAAGTAGTTGAAGTTATTGGCATAAGTTTGCTAACAATATTCCCTTATTACCTATATACTGACTATAAGATCTGCAGTGAAGTCACCTCTTTCATTCCTATTATTGGTAACTTGTGTCTTTTTCTTGATCACTTTGCTTAGAGGTAAATTAATTATATTCGTTTAAAGAATGACCTTCAGCCCTAGCTCGTTTGGCTCAGTGGACAGAGCGTTGGCCTGTGGACTGAAGGGTCCTGGGTTTGATTCTGGTCAAGGGCACATGCCTGGGTTGTGGGCTTGATCCCCAGTAGGGGGCATGCAGGAGGCAGCCCATTATTGATTCTCTCTCATCATTGATGTTTCTATCTCGCTATCCCTCTCCCTTCCTCTCTGAAATCAATAAAAGTATGTTTAAAAAAAGGAATAACCAGCCTAGCTAGGTTTGGCTCAGTGGAGAGTGTTAGCCTGTGGACTGAAGGGTCCCAGGTTTGATTCCAGTCAAGGGCACAATTGCATGCTCAATGCCTGGCCCTGGTTCGGGTGTGTGCGGGAGGCAACCAATCGATGGGTCCTCACACTGATATTTCTGTCTCTCCCCTTCCCTTCCACTCTCTCCAAAAATCAATGGATTAACCAACTGTATCAAATCAGCTGAGAAGTTAGTAAGAATTAGAAAATGACCACTTTAGCCCGGCTGGCATGGTTCAGTGGTTGAGCATCAACCTATGAACAAGGAAGTCATGGTTCAACTCCCAGTCAGGTTTCGGGCTCAGTCCCCAATGTGGGGCATGCAGGAGGCAGCTGATCAATGATTCTCTCTCATCACTGATGTTTCCATCACTCTCTCCCTCTCCCTTCCTCTCTGAAATCAATAAAAATATATTTAAATAAAAGAAAAAGAAAATGACCACTTTATCTGGCAACATAGATATTACTGGTAACTTTACAAGAGCAGTTTCAGTGAGGAAAAAAAAAAGAAAATCTGAACTGAGTAGGCTGAGGATAAAATGGAAAGCAATGAAGTGATGACAATGAGTACATACAACTCTTGTGAATTTTGTTATAAACTGGAACAGAGAAGAGATAGTAGCAAGGGGGTGATTTGGAGTAAAAAGACAGTTGTTTATGTTTATAGAACAGAGCTACCAGAGCATGCTGATGTGAATGATCCTATACAGAGGGAGAAATTGCTACTGAAAGAGCAAGAAGGAACACTAGGAAAGCAAAATGCTTGAGATGACAAGAGAGATTGGATCCAGCCTTTAAGAGGAGTTGGCTGACCTTTAGATAAAATAATGAACAATTTACTCTTAATACAGGAGAGAAAACAGATAGCATGGGTACATATACAGAGTAGTTTGGAAGATTTGATGACTGGAAAACGAGAGACTTTTCATCTGATTCCTCCTACTTTCTCAATATAGTACAAGGCAAGATCACCAATCAAGGAGGGTAGATTACAGGTTTAAGAAGAAAGAAAATGTGAATAGAGAGGGCTCAGTATATATACTAAATGGTATTTCTATTTCTAAGTGGAAAATTAATAAATACTTTAATTATTAGCTATTTTTAGTAATATAAAAGTAGAAATTTCAATGACCAACTGGGAGTCAGTTAAATCAACTACAGAATATAAACTCAATAGAATTCAACTTAGTAAAACAACGAAATAAGAGTATATACAGGGGTGGAAAAGAATACAATAATTAATAAATATTAATACAATAAAAACTGTGTACTCGTAACTATAGACCTACTTTTGCCCACCCCTGAATATCTATATATATAAAAGCCTAAGTGACCGAACAACCAGTCGACTGGTTATTATGATGTGCACTGACCACCAGGGGGCAGACACTCAATGTAGGAGCTGTCCTCTGGTGGTCAGTGCGCTCCCACAGCCAACCTCTCGTGGCCCCTCCCCTTGGTCGGCTAGCCCCATCTCCCCGATTGGGGCAGCCAGCCAACCTCCCTCGGCCTCTCCCCTGGCCGTGCACTGGGCCTCTAGTATGTATATAAACATATATATAGTAGGTCACTAAATAATTATTTGATTTGTAAAATGGCATAATAAAATTCTATCCATGTGTTAAAATACATATGTGAGTATATTTATATATGCACACAAATATGTTTTCATAAACACAAAAACAAGCCTGGAATAAATATACAACAAACTCTTGTGAGGGGTAGATATTGAGAGAGGCACCTATATATGCAATAAGAAAAACCTACAGGCCAAATATGTACAGAAAATTCTATGTCCTTGACAAACACCAATAGCATAAACACCATAATTCAAAGATTCAGGCAAAGACTTTCGTCATGGTACATTTTAATGAAAAACTAAAAGCAATGTAAGAAAATTATGCAATTATTAAAAACATTCACAAATGTTACATGTTTTAAGGAGAAATATTTCAGACATTATAAAAAAGCATAAAGATTATAAAGAACACCCATATACCAAACACCTAGATTAAGAACTTAATTTTTTAATGACATGGGACTTTATGATGTTAAGTGGAAAAAAAACCCTCAGAATACAAAATTCGAGTATGTCTTCAGCTATGTTAAACAGTATGTAAAGGAGATGAAAATGTCAACAATGGTTTTCATTGGGTGCTAAGACTGTGTGTGGGTGACCTTCCTATCTCTTTATACTTTGCCATTGCTAGGTTTCTACAATAAGCTGTTATCACTTTTATAATTATAAACAATTTAGTTTAAAAGTACAAAATTTTACTAGCACCATTACCTTGGGATCATGAACAAATGTATTTCCTTTGGTTCCAGGAGGGAAATCTCCAGTACAAATATATTTTAAACATTCAATAATGGTCTAAAGAAAGAGAAAATTATATTTAGCCATAAGAGAACCACAGAAGTTAATCATACAATATTCATTATAAAAATATTATTTACCATAGAGCAGCGGTTCTCAACCTGTGGGTCGCGACCCCTTTGGGGGTCGAACGACCCTTTCACAGGGGTCGCCTAAGACCATTGGAAAACACATATATAATTACATATTGTTTTTGTGATTAATCACTATGCTTTAATTATGTTCAATTTGTAACAATGAAATTGAGGGTCACCAAAACATGAGGAACTGTATTAAAGGGTCGCGGCATTAGGAAGGTTGAGAACCACTGCCATAGAGACTATAAAGGATACAATCAGATACAATCAGACATAAAACCTGCAATAGAGGTATGATTAAGTATTAAAGAATAATTGTTGTAAGTTCATAGAAAAACTATACAATTAAGAAAGTATAATAGCCCTAGCCGGTTTGGCTCAGTGGATAGAGCGTCGGCCTGTGGACTGAAAGGTCCCGGGGTTCGATTCTGGTCAAGGGCACATGCCTGGGTTGCGGGCTCGATCCCCAGTAGGGGGCAGGAGGCAGCCAATCAATGATTCTCTCTCATCACTGATGTTTCTATCTCTCTCTCCCTTCCTCTCTGAAATCAATAAAAATATATTTTTTAAAAAGTATAATAAATAATAATTATTTGGAAAAAATTCTCTATTTCCAATGAAAATCATTTAAGCTAATTTAATAATAACAATGGCTAATTAAAAAACATGGTCACCATAATTAATAACAATATTGTATAATTGAAATTTGCTGAACTTAAATGTTTTCACTAAAAAAGATAAATGTGTGAGATGATGGATTTGTTAATTAACTACATAGGGGGAATCCTTCCACCATTAGGTATTATCAGATCACCAGATGTATACTTTATAAATATCTTACAATTTTATGTGAATTATACCTTGATAAAACTGAAATTTTTAAAAAAGTAAAAAACAACACCACCAAAACCAATGGCTGTTACATAGACCTTACTATGTGCCAGGTATTGAATTAACCACTTTTACATAGAGTAACCTTTTAATTCTCACATTAATCCTAGGCTCTAGAAACGATCTTTTATCTCCATTTTACAAATGAGAAAACTAAGGCATAGAACGTTTAGGTCACTCTTGCACAGCCAGTGCTCATAAACACTATACTAGTCTCCTTTACAGTAGATCACTTAATACAATGCTAGCTACCTAAAAGGCATGCAATAAATACAACATTTTTGCATAAAAGTAGACAGGAGTCAGACATTCAGTTCTCAACACTAAACCTTATCTCTTCCTCTACGCTTTTAACAAAACTTCATTTACTCGTCTCCCTGTTACTCTTTGTGTTTTCTCAAGCCACCCTTCCAGAACACAATCCAGCCTTTTGGCTATCCTTTTTCCATAATTGCTTGCCATTGCAGGGCCTAACCTAAATTTCTAAATATTCCCAGTTTTAAAAAACCACAGTAAATAAGTTGTGCTCCAACTTTTTGACTAGGGAAGAGCATCCCACAAAACACAGGCATGCCCGAAGATATTGCGGGTTTGGTTCCAGACCACTGCAATAAAGCAAGTCAATTTTTTTTTTTTTGCTGGGTTTGCCTTAAGTTTATTTAAAAAAACAAAAACAAAAAACACGCAGCACCTGTTAAGAGCAATAAACCACGCAGAGTAAAACGAGGTATGCCTGCAGTTTTCCAATTTAAGCCTCACTGCATGTTTCATTTTAAAATTAAGCCATTTATTTTTTTATTAATTATACTTAAACAGTCGGCATACTTGTAAACTCACATATTTCTATTTCATAACCTTTTATGAAGTTCCTGTATTGAGAAAACTACCAAGAAGTGAGTGCTATGCTTGGGAGCAAGGTGTTGAAAAGCACCGATACAGACAAGGATTCTTGCCGGACAGGCTCTCGGCCCGTGGGGTTCCCCGGTGAACCTGCCCACAGGTCTGGACACCCTCGGGTGCTGGGTCTGGGCGACTCCTGCACTCGCTGACCACGCCCCGGGGCCGGGAAGTCACCGGGGGAGAGAACAGGCACTTCCTGGGGCCCCAGAAACGGGGGCGCCTCTCGTTCCTCATCAGCATCCTGCTCCCCGGGTATGTGATGCCTCGGTTCCTTGACCCGTAACCTGAAGGGGGCTACTCCGCACTTACCGTCTTCCCTGCCCCATTGGGTCCAACCAAAATTGTGAGGGGACTGAAGAAAGTGATAATTTGCTTATCTTTGTCCTCTATTCCAAAACTCCGCACGCCCATAATGCTCATCTTTTCGATCCGGGACATGTTTGTAAATGTTTCTTATTTCAACACCAGCAAGACTGAGCGGTGAGGCAGCAGCGCGGCGAACGCGGGCCGGCAGGCTCCCGCTGGGAGCGAAGGCTCCGGCTGGAACCCTTCCTCCCACGCCTGCCTTCTTCCCGGCTGGCGGGCCAGAGCCGCCCAGGGATGCCCGCGGGAGACACAAAACAC